>NW_015390503.1:35610-37833 GCF_001527695.2 Protobothrops mucrosquamatus | reverse complement strand
CCCGCTTGCTGAAAAAGCCATGTCTTGAGGGCGCGGCGGAAGGTTAGGAGATCCGGAATCGTCCGGATCTCGGGGGGTAGCTCGTTCCAGAGGGTGGGGGCACCCACAGAGAAGGCCCTCCCCCTGGGGGTCGCCAGCCGACATTGCTTGGCCGACGGCACCCTGAGGAGGCCCGCTCTGTGGGATCTTTACATAGTGGCAGGACTAACCATCTTCTGGGTTGTTGGCTGAATTTGTCATAAAAGAGCCAAGGTTGCCTACCCCTGGGCTAGGACTTCCTGACAGGTGAAGCTTTGTGATGATATTTCAGCGATCGATGCTTTCTTTCTGATCATAATGATGGTCCCATGTTTTCTCAGCCATTGTGATGCTTTGCAAAAAAAAATTTCTCACCTTTATTCTCGTAGTGTGACTTTGTTGTTGTTAATTGCGAAGTTGTGTCCGACCCATCGCGACCCCGTGGACAACGTTCCTCCAGGCCTTCCTGTCCTCTACCATCTTCTGGAGTCCATTTAAGCTCACGCCTCCTGCTTCAGTGACTCCATCCAGCCACCTCATTCTCTGTCGTCCCCTTCTTCTCTTGCCCTCAATCTTTCCCAGCATCAGGCTCTTCTCCAGTGAGTCCTTCCTTCTCATTAGGTGGCCAAAGTACTTGAGTTTCAACTTCAGGATCTGGCCTTCTAAAGAGCAGTCAGGGTTGATCTCCTCTAGGACTGACCGGTTTGAACGCCTTGCAGTCCAGGGGACTCGCAGGAGTCTTCTCCAGCACCATAGTTCAAAGGCCTCAATTCTTTGGCGCTCAGTCTTTCTTATGGTCCAACTTTCACAGCCATACATTGCAACTGGGAAAAATTGCTGGCAAATTTCAGTTTTTGAAGCTTTTCCCCTCTGCAATCAGCAAGTGAGGAGCCCATCTTACCCAAAGCTACTGATACTGAAAAACATCAGTAAGGTGACCCACATGTTCCTGTGAAATGTCAAGTGTGACAGATTGTTTTTAATCAGGGGTCTCCAAGCTTGGTGACTTTAAGACTGGTGGACTTCAACTCCCAGAATTCCTCACCCAGCACAGCTGGCTGAGGAATTCTGGGAGTTGAAGTCCACCAGTCTTAAAGTTGCCAAGCTTGGAGTCCCTTGTCTTCCATATTAACAACCCGTTGGCTGTTGTCACAGGTCATTCATCTCATTTTTAGTCATACTCATCTGCTCTTCCCAGTTCACCAGCTTTACATATTTTTGGCCCAGTAAATGCACAGTATTCAAGTCAACCCAGTGATCAACATAAAGACTCTGGGTTTGCAATTTGGCAGTCAAAAAATCCATCATGGCACAAAGCTTAAAGCACGCTGATGAGTGCTCGCTGCAAACCTCAATTGCAGAGACAGTAGCAACACAACAATTTCCTGGTAACTGTAATAAAAGAATAGATGCGAAAGAACACATCAGCGTTTGCAGCATGTCAACCGTACTAGCAGCTGACAGTTTATATTGCTGGAAGCATTGCTTTCCAATCAGCCCTTGTTGTCTTTATGCCAACTGCACTCTCCTGGCCCTGGGAGGAAGGCAGTGGCAAAGCCCTTCCAAAGGTTTTGCTTAGAAAATTCACACATGCAATCACCAGGGGAGTGGAATGGAATGGAATGGAATGGAATGGAATAGAATAGAATAGAATAGAATAGAATAGAATAGAATAAGGAATAGAGTAGAGTAGAGTAGAGTAGAGTAGAGTAGAGTAGAATAGAATAGAATAGAATAGAATAGAATAGAATAGAATAGAAAAGAATAGAATAGAATAGAATAGAATAGAATAGAATAGAATAGAATAGAATAGAATAGAATAGAATAGAATAGAATAAGGAATAGAGTAGAGTAGAGTAGAGTAGAGTAGAGTAGAGTAGAATAGAATAGAATAGAACAGAGCTGGAAGGGACCTTGGAGGTCTTCTAGTCCAGCCCCCTGCTCAAGCAGGAGAACCTATACCATTTCAGACAAGTGACTGTTTAGTCTCTTAAAATCCTCCAGTGATGGAGTGCCCACGATTTCTGAAGGCAAGTTCTTCCACTGGTTGATTGTCCTCACGATTAGGAAGTTTGTCCTTAATTCCAGGTTGCTTCTCTCCTTGACCAGCTTCCAATCACTGTTTCTTGTCCTGCCCTCTGGTGCTTTGGAGAATAATTTGACCCCCTCTTCGTTGTGGCAGCCTCTCAAATACTGGAAGACTGC
>NW_015390503.1:26544-34604 GCF_001527695.2 Protobothrops mucrosquamatus | reverse complement strand
ATGGAGTGCCCACGATTTCTGAAGGCAAGTTCTTCCACTGGTTGATTGTCCTCACGATTAGGAAGTTTGTCCTTAATTCCAGGTTGCTTCTCTCCTTGACCAGCTTCCAATCACTGTTTCTTGTCCTGCCCTCTGGTGCTTTGGAGAATAATTTGACCCCCTCTTCGTTGTGGCAGCCTCTCAAATACTGGAAGACTGCCATCATGTCTCCCCTATTTCTTCTTTTCTTTAGACTAGCCAAACCCAAGTCCTGCAGCCGTTCTTCATATGTTTTAGTCTCCAGGCCTTTGATCGTCTTAGTTATTCTACTCTGAACTTTTTCCAAAGTCTCAACATCTTTTTTAAAGTATGGTGACCAAAATTGACTGCGGTATTCCAGGTGTGGTCTTACTAGGGTTTTATAAACTTACTAGGGTTTTATAAACTAAAACTTCACGTGATCTTGATTCTATGCCTCTGTTTCTATGCAACCCAGGATTGTATTAGCTTTTTTGGCTGCTGCTGCACACTCCTGGCTCAAGACTGAGTTGAAGTCACCAAAACACAAAATCATGAGACTGAAACTCAAAGGCTGGATTGGTTCAATATGCAAATTTGTCCTAAAAGTTGCTGTGGTTTAGTGTGTGGTGAGAATCCGCCATGATCTTTGCATATTGTATGAATCAATACACCCCACGGAACCATGATCATTTAGTCATTTGTCCATGGCATGTTGTGTGAAGAGAGCAAACCTGGGTTAGCATAGCAATTATATGAAGCTTGATTTAGGGTTCACCATGTTTTGTAAATCCAGATGAAGGTCCTCGACTTACAACCGTTCATTAAGTGACCGTTCAAAGTTACAACGGCACTGAAGAGAGTGACTCAGGACCGTTTTTCACAGTTACCCCCTTTGCAGCATCCCCATGGTCACGTGATCAAAATTCGGATGCTTGGCAACTGATTCATATTTATGACCGTTGCTCTGTCCCACGGTCACGTGATCTCCTTTGGCGACCTTCTGACAAGCAAAGTCAATGGGGAAGCCAGATTCACTTAACAACCAAGTTACTAACTTATCAACTGCAGTGATTCACTTAACAACCGAGGCAAGAAAAGTTGTACATTGGGGCAAATGTCTCACTTAACAAAAGAAATTTTGGGCTCAGTTGTGGTCATAAGTCAAGGACTACCTGTACATCCCTTTCCCGTTTATACCAGGGATCTTACATTTGCTTGCTTTGGGGAGGGAGGGGAAAAAAATAAAAGCAGACTTTATCTGAGAAAGGATGGAAAGCCCTTTTTTCATGCAGAGGTACAGTAAATCAAATCCTTGGTCTCCAGGGATCATCAAACTTGCTGCTGAGTTCATTGGCTACAGTACAGGAGCTTTCTCCAGCTTTGTCTTGAAGGGATCAATTTATTTACAAAACCGGGTCTAGCTTCAGGTTTTGCTTTCCTTTAACCTAATTGCCAAGGAGAAAAAATAGAGGCACAAAAAAGTTTGCCTCTTCACGGTGTCTGTCTTTATTATTAAACTCTACAGCAGACATGTCAAACGCAAGGCCCGGGGGCCGGATGCAGCCCGCAAAGTGGTTTCATGTGGCCCACGAAGCCATCATGGAAACGGTGAGGGAACGGCCCCCGCTACCTTGGCCCTGGCCCAGGCCGGCCGGAAGCCAATGTACAATTTTGTGGTGGCCATCTATGCCGAAACATATTCAGTCTTGGCTCCACAAGGCCATCTAGAAACAGCAAAGAACCAGTCCCTGCTGTGTCGGCCCCGCCCCGTGTGCATGCTGGGGAGGTGTCACCCTTTGTGAGGAATGAAGAAATGGACCATGCCTTGGCGCTTGACCCGGTCCCACCGCCTTCTGCCAGAGACCCTCAGATCTGTCCCACTCCTGCCCAGGCCTCCACAGGCACCCTTGACGCGAACGATGTAGAGCTGGCCATGTCCACCCAGTAGGCCACACCCACTCCATTCACGCCCACCCAGTAGGCTGCACCCACCCTGGCCACACCCACCCAGCCCCCCAAGGGCAACCGCAATGCTGATGCGGCCCTCAATGAAATTGAGTTTGACACCCCTGCTCTACAGTGAGCTGAAAGAATGATTTTCAAATTTGGCTTTTGCCCTTGCTTGAGCTGACCACAAACAGCAGAGTTTCGTTTCTCCTTTACACATCATCTTTGTTATAAAGACATTTGGCCTTAAAGAGTTCCCAGTCTGGCTGTTTAGAATGAGAGGAAAGACACAACTGCCTTAAGATAAGGGTAGAGTCCTCAACATTATGACTGTAAGGGAGCCTGTCCAATGTGGTCATATTAGTGATGTAATAACAGAATAACAGAGTTGGAAGGGATCTTGGAGGTCTTGTAGTCCAACTCCCTGCTCAAACAGAAGACCCTATACCAGCAATCCTCAACCTTTGTGGCTTGGCAACCTAGCTGGGGGGGGGGTAGAGGGGAACGTGGCTATGCAAGCATGGGCTGGTGCCTACATGCACAAGTGGGTGCCGGCCTATCGCTCACACCAGCCAGCCACTCGCACGGCCCCATTTCAAATAGGCCATTGCCTGGGAATTGGGGACCCCTGCCCTATACCATTTCGGACAAATGGCTGTCCAGTCTCTTCTTAAAAACTTCCAGTGTTGGTGCATTCACTGCTTCTGGAGGCAGGTTGTTCCACTGGTTAATTGTTCTAACTGTCAGGAAGTTTCTCCTTAGTTCTAGGTTGCTTCTCTCTTTGGTTAGTTTTCATCCGTTGCTTCTTGTCCTGCCTTGATTTTATGACCTTTTTTTTTGCAGTGGCCATTAAGTGAAAGCTGAGGTCATAAAATGAACCCCATAATCCTTATGTGATCCAGTGGTTTACTATAGATGAGTTTTTGCCCCCAAAAAAAACAGAAGTTCCAGTTTTCAGCAAAATTATCATAAAATGCAGTCCTGTGACTGTGGGACACTACAAATGGCCATAAATGCAACTTTATTGCTGAGTGCTCGAAGTTTGGTCATGTAACTGTGGAGGGGGGGGGGCGACCGTCGAAACTTGGGAACCTGATTTTTTTCAGATCCGTTGTAACTTTGAATGGTCGCTAAGCAACTAAGTGTAAGTTGAGGACTACTTCTATTGCATTCATGCACTGCAAAGCTTTCTAGTGCAGTGGTTCTCAACCTGTGGGTTGGGACCCCATTTGGGGGTCGATCAACCATTTCACGGGGGTCGCCAAGCAAGGCTGTCCGCCATTTTTTTTCTCCATTTTTCCCCCTTTTCCGGCGGGTGCCTTACCTCCCTTGGGCTGGGCCAGCTGGTGGTTGGCCTGCTCCGTCTCTGCCGCTTGCCAGCTACGCCTCGGCCGGCGCAGGGGGCGGAACCACGCATGCGCGGCGCTCCCGGGCAGGGAAAGTCCTCGACTTACGACCGGTTGGGTAGTCCTCGACTTACGACCGGTTTAGTCCTCGACTTACNTTTTCCGGCGGGTGCCTTACCTCCCTTGGGCTGGGCCAGCTGGTGGTTGGCCTGCTCCGTCTCTGCCGCTTGCCAGCTACGCCTCGGCCGGCGCAGGGGGCGGAACCACGCATGCGCGGCGCTCCCGGGCAGGGAAAGTCCTCGACTTACGACCGGTTGGGTAGTCCTCGACTTACGACCGGTTTAGTCCTCGACTTACAACCGGTTTAGTCCTCGACTTACAATTGGTTTAGTCCTCGACTTACGACCGGTTGGGGCCGCGGCATTAAAAAGGTTGAGAACCACTGTTCTAGTGAGTTTTGAACTAGGCCATTCTTTTGGCTCACTGAAGATACATGCAATTTAAGATTTGGGGCTTTGTCAACCGTATAGTGAAAAGGAGAGTTTCAGTATTGCATTCATCTGTCTCGGTTTGCCTCATGACACATTTTTTTATATAATTTTTTGCATCGTGGCAATTTGTATTAACTTAAGAATTATGGCACTATTTCCAGGACTGAAATATGATTCTCATAAAACCCCATTTTTTTTACAGGTTTGCTCTCACGAATATATCCTGAAACAGCAACCAGAGATGAATACACCTGTGGACAATTCAACCAACCAACCAGCCAACCAAGCAACCAACCAGCCAACCCAACCATCCAACCAACCAATTAACCCAACCAACCAATCGACCCAACCAACCAATCAACCCAACCAATTAACCCAACCAACCAATCGAACCAACCAACCAATCAACCCAACCAACCAATCAACCAATCAACCCAATCAACCAATCAACCCAACCAACCAATCAACCCAACCAAACTAACCAACTCAACCAACCAACCACGGAAGCAAGAAAAGTTCAGTCTGTTCCATACATTTAGAGATAGATCTGTTTGTACACCATTGAGCCCAAATGTTGAGTCCTTAGGCTGGAGTTCCAGCATCATCCTGTGATGGAACCATCTTCAAGCTTTCCATATGCGCATTCCCTTTCACCCATTATCCCTTCTTTTACCCATTTTAACCCCCCCCCAAAAGAGTTACATAATATAATCCAGGGGTAGGCAACCCAAAACACTCAAAGAACACTTGGATCCGTTTCCCAGAGAAACCAAAACACTGGGAGCCGCAAAACCCTTTTGATATCTAAAAGGAAGATAACACTGCATATATCCTTTTTTACACACACACACACACACACACACACTTATATAAATAAAAATGTAAATGTTCGTTTGTTCAAAATCTTAAATCTCCGAAAGTTCTTCACCGATTGCTTTGAAATTTTGACACAACGTTGCATTCGAATACACGCATGTTTTTATATACCTACTATTATATAGATGTCACACCTGTGACAGGTAAAACATGCTTGGACAATTATGTTGCGTGTTCTAGAGTCGGCAAACCAGACAATCTCTATATCTGCACAGACAATGGAACAACAAAAAATATTGTATACCCACAAGCATTGTGAAATTAAACATATTACAAACGTGCGCTTTCTTTTTTCTTTCTTTTCCATTTAACCAGACTGAGCCACAGCAACGCATGGCCGGGTACAGCTAGTATATATATATATATATATATATTATATCTCATAAAGGTAAAAAAGGATATATGCAGTGTTATCTTCATTTTAGATGTCAAAAGGGTCTCTCTCTCTCTGTCTCTCCCTCCCTCTCTCTCTTTCTGCTCTTGGTCTGCCTGTCCTCTTCCCTCCCTCTCTCTCTTTCTCTCTCTCTCTCCCTCCCTCTCTCTCTCCCCCCCTCTCTTTCCCTCTCTCCGATCTTCTGCTCACCTGGCAAGCTGGCTTCAAGCTGTTCTCCAACAAGCTCAGGGGTAGGCAACCTCGGCTCTTTTATGACTCATGGACTTCAACTCCCAGAATTCCTGAGTCAGCATAGCTGGGCTAGCTAGCTCTCTCCAGCTCTTCCTGCTTCCTGCTTCCTGCAGAGACGCAGCAATGGGAGGAGCCCCGCCCCAAAAGCTTTTCAGCTTGTCGGAGAACACCGTGAGTCCACTCTCTTTTACACACAAACACACACACACAAACACAGAGAGAGACAGAGACAGAGAGAGAAGCAGGGAAGCACAAGTGCCTCTCTCTGCAAATGGCAGAGGAGGCTGGGAGCCACAGGGGAAGGCTCAAAAGAGCCGCATGCGGCTCCAGAGCCGCAGGTTGCCGATCTGTGATATAATCCTTCACCCTTCCAAAGTAATTGTGGAGCCTCATAAGGTGAACCATACTAGACAGACAGCACCACCAAACTTAAAATTGTAGGCTTATCAGCTGGCCACAGGTATCAACAAGGCCTCGGGCTTGGAAGTTGCACCCATTTTTCATAAGGGTTGAGATGCCGAGTTGCCCAGAGTTGATGGTCCCTGGGAAAAGACCCTAGAGCAGTGTTTCTCAACCTTGACAATTTTAAGGCATGTGGACTTCAACTCCCAGAATTCCACAGCCAGCATTGCTGGCTGTGGAATTCTGGGAGTTGTAGTCCACATGCCTTAAAATTGTCAAGGTTGAGAAACGCTGCCCTAGAGAGAGATTTGTGGTGAACTTCTCCTTTGTAAGTTCCTCAGTTTGACTGTTTGAACATCTGTTTCCATTAAGCATTGTGTAGGTTTCCAACAATGCCAGAAAGCAAGGCCAGCTGGGTGACTTTGGGGCAGCCACTTTCCCTCAACATGATAACTAACCATGGATTAAGTTGCATTTTTAATTAGCCATTGTTAAAACAAATAGAGCTGTAGACAAGTACAGATTCTTTCCTGGGACAGCAAGTTCTGCTTTATTTATGATACCTAATTTGATAAAGATGGGCTTTCAGTCTTCCTTAAATGCTACGTCAGGAATCAGATGACGGATGAATCCTTCACCTGTCTGTAGATGGTCACTAAGGAAAACTCTCACCTTCTTCCTCCTCTTCCTTCTTAGATAAAAACAGCTTGAAAAGACATTATAGATGAAAATTAATAGGGAGGCCTCTGAAATCTCCCATACTTAATTCCTGCAATCTATAGCCCCAGTGCCAGAACTCCAAGATGAAGATTAGAAAACCCACAATTGGTTTGTAATGCAAAAAAAAACAAACCCACACATTTTTAAGAGTCTTAACTCACCCAATGAAAACCAATGATGTGGCAGAGGCACCAGATTTGAGAACCCAAATTTCAATCCCACTTACGGCAATGGACCAATTTCTTATTTCTGAAAATAGTCTATCTCACAAGGTTGTTAATTATGAGAATGAAATTAGGGGAGATTCCTGGGTAAGTTGCTTTGAGATTCCCCAAGAAAGGAAGGATTAAACGTAACAGTAAAACAAAATGGAGAAAAGAATGGGCTAGCTTTAGCAACATGTTGGTAAAAGAATACAGGTAGTCCTCGATTTACAACCGTTCATTTAGTGACGGTTCGAAGTTACGATGCTGAAAAAAGTGACATGACTTTTTCACACTTACGACCGTTGCAGCATCCCCGTGGTCACATGATCAAAATTCAGATGCTTGTCAACTGACTCATATTTATGACGGTTGCAGTGTGTCCCGGGGTCATCCCCTTTTGCGATCTTCTGACAAAATCAGTGGGGAAGATTGATTCACTTAACAACCTTGTTACTAACTTAACAACTGCAGTGATTGTAAGTTGTGGTTGTAAGTTGAGGACTACCTCTATTTTGACAATTTGGGTTACAGCATAATCCTCGTATTGTAGAGAGGAATATTGCACATTAAGTAAAACACTGTCCTTAAAATGTAATTTATGTTTATGGCACCCATAATTTTCTATTAAATGTCTTTGCTCGACAAAGATGAATTGTTCTACTTTAAATGCATGTTTTATTAGAAATCCACAGTGCATTGTAGAAAATTCCATTTGAGACAGTTTATTCATAGACCAAATGCTTTTAGAATCAGGACACTTAAACCAGTGAGGAAAATGCATTGTTTTGAAAATGTGCTGTGGCATACTCAGAAGAAAATGTAATTAGTGGCTGCTACAGAAGATTAAATCCCTAAGATTTCTTTTCCCCCCCTCTCTGTCGTATTCCCAATAATTGTATTTATTTTGCCCTTGTAACTGTAATTTATTTTTTTAAAATAATATTACTAGCATTAAGTACATGTTTGCCTCAACCGAGAACGTTAATGAAACCTTCAGTTGTTAATAACACAATAAAGGGCCTTTGTTGTGACATCCTGTTCTCGATTTTCTTGTGCGGCTTGGTTTAACTTTCTCCTGCAGAGGTTTTGTGGGCTTGGTCCGTGGCAACATCATTTTCCAATCGCTCAAAAGCCCTTCTGAAAATGAGCTGTAGAGGTCTGGTCAACTCGGGAAGCTGGAAAAAAAACACCTGATTTAAGGTTTTCCCCAGATGAACAATAGGAACGGCTGAAAAACAGCTTCTTAGTTGGCATCACATTCTTTGTGTCGCTGATCTCTGAGCTACAGGACTGCCTTCATCTCCATCCCATTCTCCCCTACCCCGTCAAAAAGAAAAAAAGGAGATAGATTTTTGTCCTTTCTCCCATCACCTTTGTTTAGTTTGGCTAGGAAACGGAAGGCTTTGATTGGGCTAGAATTGAGCTGACCTGCAGAAGGAAGCTGAGT
>NW_015390503.1:21919-24426 GCF_001527695.2 Protobothrops mucrosquamatus | reverse complement strand
AGAAGTAGAATATTTGGTTGGAACAGCAGAATGAGAACAACAAGGTGATTATGAATGTGATATTACAATCAACCAAGTGCACAAAATGACTTTATTATAGAGGAAAAAGGCACCTTCTGGATAGCAATGTTGATGGGGAAGATAGATGGGGTAGATGCAGTGATGGGATTCAGCCAGTTCATACCACTTCGGCAGAACCAGTAGCTAATTTTTTTGTTGCCCAGGCCCAGAATGGACTTCCGAAAGTGGCCTCCACACAGAGAACCGGTTGTTCACATATTTGAATCCCACCACTGGGTAGATGCTAGGGTAGATGGAAGGTGTTTGGCTATCAGTAAATTTACTGCATCCAGTTTTGGTCACCACGATGTAAAAAAGATGTTGAGACTCTAGAAAGAGTACAGAGAAGAGCAACAAAGATGATCAGGGGACTGGAGGCTAAAACATATAAGGAAAGGCTGCTGGAATTGGGTATGTCTAGTTTAATGAAGAGAAGGATGAGGGGGGACATGATAGCAGTATTCCAATATCTCAGGGGCTGCCACAAAGAAGAGAGAGTCAAGCTATTTTCCAAGGCGCCTGAAAGCCGGACAAGAAGCAACGGATGGAAACTAATCAAGGAGAGAAGCAACCTAGAACTAAGGAGAAACTTCCTGACAGTTAGAACAATTAACCAGTGGAACAGCCTGCCTCCAGACGTGGTGAATGTTCCAACACTGGAAGTTTTTAAGAAGAGACTGGACAGCCATTTGTCTGAAATGGTTCCTGCCTGAGCAGGGGGTTGGACTAGATGACCTCCAAGGTCCCTTCCAACTTTATTATTATTATTATTAAGGGGATGCGGGAATGACCTTGGGAGACAGGAGACAGGAAGACCACAGTCTGTCATGGACCCGCCTCCAGCCCCCTTTCCAGATGTGAATTCAGAGGAGGAGAGAGAGGATGAGCCAGGTCTTGGCACCTCGGGGGAGGAGAACACAGAAGTGCAAGGAGATTTGGATCAGCGAGCAGAAGGCTCCAGCCCAACGGAGCAGCCACAACTGGACGGGCAGCAGGCTGAGCCCAAGTCAAAGGAGCTTTAGTTGCAGCAGGTTGGCCTAGAGGTTCCAGGCTAAGAACAAGAACATCTGCCAGCGGTCAGTAAAGTTGAGGAGGTGCACACCTCTTCCTGATCCAAGGATGTGCAGGGCAGAGAGGAGACAGACACAACGCCGGTTAGCTAGGCTACTTGTGAGGCGGCAACCTCACTCATCTCAAAGGGCCGTAGCGGTATTGCCTATTTAATCCTGCCCAAAGAGATGGGCGTTGCTGGAACAATGTGTCCAGTTTCTTGCCTCGTGTTCCTGTTCCTTGCGTCCTGCCTCTTGACCTTGTGTTTGGATTTCGGATTGGCCTTTGGACTGCATTTGCTTTTTGTGGACTGAATCTTGTCATGCTGGGCTTGGCAACTGGACCCACTTGTGGCGTGGATTGCCTTTGAAACTGCTGGGGGTTTTGAATAAAACCCTTTAAACTCACTGTGGTGCGCGTATACGCGTGTGAGTGGGCCAGCACGCATTCTGACAAAATGAAAATTGTGTCTGAAGTAGGAGGGTTGGAGAAAGCATGGGGTATGTAGACTCTCAGGGTTGGGTAGAAGTTGGCTGAGAAAGATCAGTGTCAACTTCTGACTCTCAGAAGTTGGCTGAGAAAGATCAGTGTCAACGCTGCTAACATCGGATGTTCTTGCTTTGACAACATATGGAGATGCATCCATTTTCCTTTACTTTAAGTTTTCCTTTTAGAGTTAGAATTAGATGATACTGGGGGGGTGGAGGAGGAGGAATGTGCATGGGAGATTAGTTGGACAAAACAATACTGTATAATGGTGAGAACCAAGGCTGCTTGTAATAAGAGATGATAAGACATGGCGGGATGAAGAACTGGGTGGAAAGCCAGCATTTCAAACTAATTCGAGAATGTGATTTATGATTGTTAGTAAGAGGAGGGAATTGTGCTTTGATACTATGTGCTTAGGAGAGGGGAAGCCAGATTTTGGCTTGGACTATGTATGTGCGGATGTGTTGCTACTTGAATAAAGATTCTTTAAGATAAACAATGCCTCGCAGTTCTTTGAAGAGTTTCATATGTCAGAACCATAACATTCAGCTTGTCTGTGTTACTCACCATTGATTGTATAGGGCGTCATCATACTCATATATGTTGTTGATGGCCATTGAACTAAATGGCTATGTTCCTACATTGCACTCAACTGGTTGAGTTACAAACCTCATGACGGTATAATGTGCTGAGCCTGATTATGCTTAATCTTGGTTAGAGGTTTTAGATGTAGGACAGTGCACTGTGCAAAGAAAGTCCAGATGGTTAGTTTATTTGTCATCGTCATGTGCAAATTCAGGAAACCCGTCACTGGGTTAGACATGTTATCTTAATAAGTCAATAGTATTTGCCTGTTCTCTAGCTACATATTAGGTGACATCGCTATTCTTCCATATTTTTTATTAGGA
>NW_015390503.1:19794-21829 GCF_001527695.2 Protobothrops mucrosquamatus | reverse complement strand
AAGAAGAAGAAGAAGAAGAAGAAGAGGAGGAGGAGGAGGAGGAGGAGGAGGAGGAGGAGGAAGACGAGAAGGAAGAAGTAGACCAGGAGGAGAAAGAGGAGGAGGAGGAGGAGGAGGAGAAGAAGAAGATGAAGAGGAGGAGGGGGAGGAGGAGGAGGAGAAAGAGAAGAAGAAGAAGAGAAAGAAAGAAAGAAAGAAAGAAAGAAAGAAAGAAACAAACAAACAAACAAACAAAGACAGACTACTTGTATGTTGGCTAGTAAAGTTACATGATTCTCATTCCATCATTTGTCCCCTGCAGATGCCTATTTAAAGCAGATCTCTTAGGCAGGTGTTAGTGGAGATGGTCCTTCCTTTAGAACACTGGCCTCAGGATATCTAAAAAGCCATTTTAGAGAGACCTTGCGATATTATTTGCTCTGTGTGCATATGATGGCATTTTCCCTTCCCAAAGGCATTTTTCTCTAGACATTTCATTTAGTGCTTACATATTATTTCCTTTGGAATGAGAGTTTTTATGTACGTAGGATGGACTGGTGGGTATTACATGCATTTGTTACTGTCTTGCGCTGTCTTTCTCTGCAGAGGTTCATTAAAGCCTCCGCATCATTTTGTGTGGTCCATCCTGTTGGCTGCTCTTTAGCTTCTGGTGTTCTTTTTTTTGCTCAATATAAAGTCCCTTTCCGCCCCCAGACATAAAGAGACAAAGGTGAGCCTTGCTGAGAAGAAGCCACTTGAAAGCTTATTGAAAGTAATTCTGCAATAAACATACAGAAGGGAACTTCTTCCTGCAGCTCTTTAAAAAGAAAAAAAAAAGGAACAAAAGATGAAATGCGTAAGTTAGAATACTGGAACAATTTTCGTGAGTATAAATCTATACTGTGCAAGCAAGGTAGTTTTTTTTTTGTTTTTTTTTTGCAAAAAACTAAAAATAAAAATCTTAGCTAAGCTTAATCCAAAGGATCTTGTTACTTTAAATGTTTGGAAAAATAACGACAAGCAGTTGAGATCTGATTGTCCAAGAAGGTGGAGCCATATTTGTAAGAATAGGATTGATCAAATTTTGAAGCTTTTGTGTTAAAGCAGTGAGCTTGTTTACAAACTGGCATTTATCAGGAGATAAAAGGAAGGACAACTTTGTTGGTGTGCTTGAGCTGCACGAAAAATACTCATAACTTCACAAGGGTTTGGAAATATTTCGAGGACCACAAGATAAAGTGCTTTCTCTAGCAGGACAATGGTCCTCAACGCAGGACCACAACTGACCCCAAAGTTTGTGTTGCTAAGCGAGACAGTTGTTAAGTGAATTTTGCCCCATTGTATGACTTTTTGCCACAGATTTAAGTATAGAATAGAATAGAATAGAATAGAATAGAATAGAATAGAATAGAATAACAGAGTTGGGAGGGACCTTGTAGGTCATCTAGTCTAACCCCCTGCCCAAGCAGGAATCCCTACACCATTTCAGACAGATGGCAGTCCAGTCTCTTCTTGAAAGCCTCCAGTGAAGAAGCACCACATCTGAAGGCAGTCTGTTCCATTGGTTGTTTGTTGATTGTTCTCACTGTTAGGAAATTCCTCCTTATTTCCAGGCTGAATCACGGCAGTTAGTAACACAGTTGTTCAACTGAATCTTACTTCCTCCTTGTCAGAAGGTAGAAAAAGGTGATCACATAACACCGGAACCATGCAACCGTCATAAATATGAGGCAGTTGCCAAGGGTCTGAATTTTGATCACAAGGCCACGGGGATGCTGCAACGATTGTGAAAAAAGTAATTTTGGCCAGTGTCGTCGTAACTTTTAATGGTCATTAAATCAGCCGTTGTAAGTCAAGAGCTTCCTATAGGCTTTGTCAGTCATCGTGTTGAAGGGAAATCAGGTTCCTGAAGTGACAGGGATCAGCAATAGGAATAATAATAATAATAATAATGATGGTGATGAAGAAGAAGAAGAAGAAGAAGAAGAAGAAGAAGAAGAAGAAGAAGAAGAAGAAGAAGAAGAAGAAGAAGAAGAAGAAGAAGAAGAAGAAGAAG
>NW_015390503.1:12294-14794 GCF_001527695.2 Protobothrops mucrosquamatus | reverse complement strand
CTGTACGTACATTTGTTGGCAGGACGATGACTCTGCTTTTTAGTATGCTGTCTAGATTTGCCATAGCTTTCCTCCCCAGGAGCAAGTATCTTTTAATTTCTTGGCTGCAGTCCCCATCTGCGGTGATCTTGGAGCCCAGGAAGATAAAATCTGTCACTACCTCCATTTCTTCCCCATCTACAATTGTTCTATTTCTATTTGTAGGTCTCTATATTTTGTGATTTTTCTCCAGTTCTTTCTCCTATTTTGCTGACTTCATGTCCTGCCACATCCGCTATGCAGGCTTTTTTGTCTTTCTTATCAACAGTGATTAAGTCTGGACGGAAAGAGAACTGGAAAAAAAATTTGGAACTCTGATTTTATATATGGTGACGGCAGCAAGATTGCTCTATGCACAAAAGTGGAAGGATGCCTCGATTCCCACCATGGATGAATGGTTACAAAAGCTGATGGAATTAGCAGAGATGGCCAAACTGACTGTGCTGATAAAAGAAAAGAACATAAGTACTTTTGTTTCTGATTGGAAACCGTTTCTGGACTTTGTGCTTGAGGTAGAAAAAAAACGATATTATGATTTTGGGTTTTACCGACTAGACTGATTTGCCGATACAGAAACGGCTAGTGCATACTACTAATATAAAATGTAAAAAGTTGAGATTTGATTGTAATGTCTGATTTTACTGCAACAGAGAGAGTCGGAAGTCAATGCCTTTTGTTTCTTCCCCTCCCTTTCTTCACACCTTTTTTGTTTTCCCTTTCTCCACTGTTGTCTCCTACTATTTGCTTTTGTATTTTCACATTTTATGTTACAAATGAATAAAACTAATAATAATAATTAAAAAAGCAATGGTTAAGTCTGGGAGTTTATGTGGCAGATGCTTGATTTGGTTTGATGATGGTTACATCCCAGAAAATGAGAGTGGAAAACCACGTCCATACTCTTGGAAAGAAAGACAGCATCGTGTAATGTTTATCCTCCGTTTTCTTTTCTTTTCCTTTCTTTGAGCTTCTCCCTGTTTTAAAAGAAGTGGTTCAACAAAGCATTAAATGTTTCCCTGTATTAGCTCTTGGATTGATAGCAGCTGTGAGGTGGAGCTTCCATCACATGGTCGGGCCTGCTATCTTGACTATATGCGTTTGCGTCTGTCTCTCTGTGTGTATAATTATGGTTATTAAAGAAACGTTTAATGAATAAGAACAATACAGATGTGAAAGAAAAAAGTTAGAAAAGGAAACTCAAAGTAATACGACGCCACCTATCTTCTGTCTACCACGCAGTCCTTTCAGCAGCTTCAAGAAAATTCCACAGCCATTTGCGCTCTGACTCAGGAGACCCTGAGGGCACAGATAAATTGCCAAGTGGCCTCAACAGCTCTCAGAGAGAGTGCCAGTGGCCAGATGACTGAAAGGAATATGAATCTGTTGAAAGAAAAATCTTCATCAGGGTCCAGTCCAAGCCGGGAATAAACAAAATGGAGACTGCTTTAGAAAGAAGGTTGTAGTTTATTAAAGAGCAGAGCCAGACAGAAACGTGACTCTGGGAAAGCTGACCACATGTAGCTAGGAGTGGTGGGTTTTTATATCTTCTTGGGCTTTTGTGTTTGGAGTTGTTTCCTGTTCCTGTGGCAGGAGGTTCTGAGCATGTCCTTTTGGTATTCTGATCATGGTGGGTTAATCCTATTATGTTGTAAAGGTCATATCCTGCTTCCCTGGAGCTGTAGCTGATGGCTATGTCCTGTGTTGGATTTTTTGGGGGTGAGAGGTTGTTGGTTCTAGGGATCTTTGTCTTTCTAATCCCATCAGCTCCAAGCTTCCTGGCTATAGTCTTTCTCAAAGAATTATCAAATCTGCATTTCTAAAAGCTGGCCTGTTTGGTTTCTGCTTGGGGGAGGGAGACTTGGGACTGTGTTTGGCTAAGATTTTAATTATTCCTTTGGGGAAATACTGTATAATATTCTGTCCTTTTTAATATTCCCCCAAAATATTTCCTTCTCTAGGAGGGTGGGTAGGTCCTGACTTCCAACAAATCCTTTCATTCTCCACCATTCAGTAAGAACTGAAGAAGCCTCTTGGATGAGAAGCAAATTTTCTTTTTCCTCTAGGGAAAAACAAAACAAAACAGTCTAGTTGCCTTTTGAAGAAACAAGCACCTTTGAGACAACTATGACCAGGATGACTGAGAATTTCCAGAGACCTTAAAAAAAGGGAAATTTTAAGTAAGTGATAAAGTGTTAAGAAAGAGAAGACTCAGACTTGATTCTGTGTCTCCTCAGTCCTAAGCAAATAGCTTAGCTACTAAACTACACTGATTTTCAACCAATCTTAATTTTGGTTTAGCTTGATTTCTGGGTTATATTGTTGTATGCATCCAGGCCTATTTGTTTAGTTTCTGCTTTGTTGTAAAGTGTTGTTGAAAGAAAAGTCTTCATCATGGTTCATCCAAGCTGGGAATAAACATGGCAACTGCTTTGGGAAGAAGGTTGTAGTCTATTGGAGAGGA
>NW_015390503.1:0-9610 GCF_001527695.2 Protobothrops mucrosquamatus | reverse complement strand
TTTTTGCACACGGCGGTGGAGACCTAAAGCAAAAAGGTTTTATAAAATCCAGCTGAAGGTCCAGGACTGGGGCGACGGCGCACGTGCCCACAGAGAGGGCTCTGAGTGCCACCTGTGGCACACGTGCCATAGGTTCGCCACCACGGTTCTAGGTCCTCTTTCGGTCTCCTGGTGAGTAATCTTAAGATGTTTGTCTTCTCTGCTTAAATGGGATAGTAATGAAACCTTTCTAAGAAAGGGTGTCTGCATTCATCTCTGTTCTTCAGCTTTGGCAACAATACGGCTCAGGTGTTCTATCTGATGGGTTCTCCAGTCTCTAATTAGTCAATTATTTTTGCCTTCAAATCAGATCAAACACTAATTACTTTTCCTTCTACGGACACATCTTTGAAGACAGATACTGGTAGATCTTTTGGAGAAGGCCTTCTGTGGCCTCTCCTGTGGACGTGACACTTTCTTATCCAGTCCATGATTGTGAAAAATTAAAACCCATCATTTTATCATTCTTCTTGTCAGTTGAGTAGAAGGGGAAAATATGACGACAGCTCAGCTCATGATAAGAGATTGGTCTGCCATTTTCTGGCTATAAATGATAGAACTAAGGAAAGTGAACACACATCTCCCCACATTAGCAGCTTGGCCTGTCTCTCTGACCTTCCAAAGGTTAGCTAGATGTAGGGAATAAAAGGTTTTCAAGAATGGATCCAATAAGACTCTATGTATTTGCCTGTGTACCTACCGTGTTTCCCCGAAAATAAGACCCAAGCGGAAAATAAGCCCTAACATGATTTTTCAGGACGCTCGTAATATAAGCCCCACCCCAAAAATAAGCCCCAGTTAAGATGGTCATCCAGATAGATGCATTTAGTGCCATATTTTCCCGAATATAAACCCTAACCAGAAAATAAGCCCTAATGCGTCTTTTGGAGCAAAAAATAATATAAGACCCGGTCTTATTTTTGGAGAAACACGGTACCTACCTACCATCTATCTACCCATTTACATACCTACTTACCTACTTCGTATCTAGTTACCTAGTTACCTATCAACTACTTACCTAGCCATCCTCGCTATCTAGTCTGTCTGTCTGTCTGTCTGTCTGTCTGTCTGTCTATCTATCTATCTATTTGTGTCTATAATCTGTCTGTCTGTCTATAATCTATATATTTGTCTATCTATAATCTATCTATCTATCTATCTATCTTTATCTATAGTCTATCTATCTCTATCTATCTATCTATCTATCTATCTATCTATCTATCTATCTATCTATTTATCTATCTATCTGTGTCTATCTATAATCTATCTATCTATCTATAGTCTGTCTGTCTGTCTGTCTGTCTGTCTGTCTCTCTCTCTCTCTCTCTCTCTCTCTAACTATAATCTATCTATCTATTTGTCTATCTATAGTCTTATCCATCCATCCATCCATCTATCCATCTAATCATCTATCATCAAGCAACTAACCTACCTACCACAATCTACTTATAATCTACCAAGCTAGTTATATAATTATCTCTTTCTAACAGTCATTTATCTGTCCCTGTCTGTCTGTCTGTCTGTCTGTCTGTCTGTCTGTCTATCTATCTATCTATCTATCTATCTATCTATCTATCTATCTATCTATCTATCTATCTATCTATCTATCTATCTATCTATCTATCTATCTACCCTATTATCTACCTGTCATCTATTTATCTATTTACCTACCTACCTACTTAACTATCATCTACCTACCTAGCTATCTACCTACTTATCTATAGCAGCCTATCTACATTCTACCTATCTAGCTCTCTATTTATTGTCTATCATCTATCTATCTAGAAAAATGATCCACACTAATCCAGGGTCTGAAAGAATAGCTTGGTTTTGCAGACCTTCAGAATTTCATCAGGGTAGAAACCCTACAGATTCTTGGATGGAGATGCTATTCCAGAGGCACCCTAAGAGAGAAGGCATTTTTCCTAGGTGCCAATAGAGCACACTGTATAATTGAGGAGCCCTGGAGCCCACCCACCCTGTTTGATCTTAGCAGATGGGGGGGAAACAATCCAACGTAAGCAGTCCCTCAAATAACCTAGGCCACGGAGGGCTTCCTCGGTGACCACCAGCACCTTGAATTGCATTCAGAGAAGCCCTCTAGCCACCAGTCTTGCTCACACAAAAACAGTGTCCATCGCTGCTTGTGCCAACAACATTTTGGATCAGTTGTAGTTCCCAAGTGATAGTTCTAATGCAGTGGTTCTCAACCTTTTTAATGCCGCGACCCCAACCGGTTGTAAGTCGAGGACTAAACCGGTCGTAGGTCGAGGACTAAACCGGTCGTAAGTTGAGGACTACCCAACCGGTCGTAAGTCGATGACTTTCCCTGCCCGGGAGCACCGCTCATGCGTGGTTCCGCCCCCTGCGCCGGCCGAGGCGTAGCTGGCAAGCGGCAGAGACGGAGCAGGCCGACCACCAGCTGGCCCAGCCCAAGGGAGGTAAGGCACCCGCCGGAAAAGGGGGAAAAAAATGGCGGACAAAAAAAAATGGCGGACAGCCTTGCTTGGCGACCCCCGTGAAATGGTCGATCGACCCCAAATGGGGTCCCGACCCACAGGTTGAGAACCACTGTTCTAATGCAACTTTCCGTGGCTGGTTTGTTTTTTGGTTTTTTGTTTAGCTGAGAAATCTACTTTAGACTAGGGAAGGGAATTATAAATAGCCACCGATGTCCACATGCACACTTTCTTTCTTGAGCACTGTTCAACACGTCCACCGAAGCTCCGAAACAAGCCAGCAAAGTGGAACAGGATGTCAGCTGTCATGGAGGCACGCTCCGCACCGAGGAAGGATCCCTGGAGAGCTGGTGTGCACATGTCAGAGGCAGTTTGGGGAGGAGGTGGGGTGGGCAAAGGGGGAGAGAATTAGACTCTCGACTAACGAAAGGGATCCGCGTTTAGCAGCCTGGTTAGCTTGGAGCTGTGTCTTCCAAACATTTCCATGGAAACCCGGGAAGTTTTGGTTCACTGTAAGTGTCTAAATTTGATTTCTGACTCCACTCAGCAAACACGGAATTGGGCAAGGCTAGCTTTGGGGGGTCAGGAGAGAAATCAGATCTGAAACCAACGTGAATGTCAAAGGCAAAGGAATAAGAACCCTGGAGAGAGAGAGAGAGAGTGATAGAAAGAGAGAGAGACAGAGAGAGAGAGACAGAGAGAGAGAGAGACAGAGAGAGAGAGAGAGAGAGAGAGAGAGAGAGAGAGAGAGAAAGAGGAGAGAAAGAGAGAGAGAAAGAAAGAGAGAAGGGGAGAGAGAGAGGGGGAGAGAGAGAGAGAGAGAGAGAGAGAGAGAGAGAGAGAGAGAGAGAGGGAGAGAGAGAGAGAGAAAGGAAGAGAGAGAGAGAGAGAAAGAAAGAGAAAGAGAGAGAGAGAGAAAAAGAGAGAGAGTGAAAGAGAGAGGGGGGAAAGAGAAAGAGGGAGAGAGAGAGGGAGGGATATATATATCCCTGGGTGTGTAATATTTTTCTTACCATTATTATTATAATTACTGAATGTCTTCTGCTCCGTCAATCATACACGGGATATGATTGTTGAGAATTCGCTGTGGAGTGTAGACAGTCCTCAACAGACAGACCACAATTAAGTCCAAAATTTATGTTGCTAAGTGAGACACTTGTTAAGTGAATTTGGCCCCCTTGTACGACCTTTCTTGCTACACTCGTTAAGAGAATCCCTGCAGTTGTTAAGTTTCTAACACGATTGTTAAGTGAATCTGCCTTGCACATTGACTTTGTTCGTCAGAAGGTCACAAAAGGGGATGACAAGACCCCGGGACACTGCAACTGTCATAAATATGAGCCGGTTGCCAAGCGTCCGAATTTTGATCACATGACCACGGGGATGCTACAACGGTCATAAGTGTGAAAAATGGTCAAACGTATTTGTTTCAGTGCTTTTGTAACTTTGAACAATCACTAAATGAACTGTTGTTAATTAGGGACTACCTGTACTTGTGGTTCACCCTGGATGCTTAAATGAAACTTATGGGATGCATAGTTTTCATTAAGCCTGGGGGAAAAAATCACTCAAAAGCAGCTCAGAGTGATATGGATGCATTAATATACATTTATGGAAGATTTAAATCAGTGTTTTTCACACTTGACAACTTGAAGAGGTATGGACTTCAGTTCCCAGCATGCTGGCTGGGAAATTCTGGGAGTTGAAGTTCATATATCTTCAAGTTGTCAAGTCTGAAAAACATCGATGCTATGGGATTGCTAGGAGTTGAAAAACAAATTGATGGCATATACTGTAAGCAATCAATCAATCAATCAATCAATCAGTCAGTCAGTCAGTCAGTCAGTCAATCATATCAACACAATGGCTGCAGTTATCAAAAAAGCCAGTGCAATCCTAGGCTGCATTAATAGAGACATACAATCAACATCATGGGACGTGTTAATACCACTTTATGAGGCCTTAGTAAGATCACATTTGGAATACTGCATCCAGTTCTGGTCCCCACGATGTAAAAAAGATGTTGAGACTCTAGAAAGAGTACAGAGAAGAGCAACAAAGACGATCAGGGGACTGGAGGCTAAAACATATAAGGAAAGACTGCTGGAATTGGGTATGTCTAGTTTAACGAAGAGAAGGACGAGGGGGGACATGATAGCAGTGTTTCAATATCTCAGGGGCTGCCACAAAGAAGAGGGAGTCGAGCTATTCTCCAAAGCATCTGAAGGCAGGACAAGAAGCAATGGATGGAAACTAAGCAAGGAGAGAAGCAACCTTGAACTAAGGAGAAATTTCCTGACAGTCAGAACAATCAACCAGTGGAACGGCTTGCCTTCAGAAGTTGTGGGTGCTCCAACCCTGGAGCCATTTAAGAAAGGATTGGACAAGCATTTGTCTGAAATGGTATAGGGTTTCCTGCTTGAGCAGGGGGTTGAACTAGATGACCTCCAAGGTCCCTTCCAACTCTGCTATTCTGTTATTCTGCATGCAACAGGTTTCTAATGAATGAAGATGCCCTCAATGCTTCTGTTTATATTAAGAATTTCCAGTACCACTTTAGATCAGATATTGCCCTTCTTCCTAGATTAATTTCTGAGGAGGGTTGGAAAGCAGAAACATCCATGTGAGAGGAGTAAAAAAAAATCAAGATGGCGGTTGCGATTACGTGATGAAAGCCCCTTCCCTTTACGATGTACAGAAAAAGGATGCAATAGTGGTGACATGGATGCAGCTATATAAATGTGATGAGTTGATTAATTAATTGATTAATCTTGAGTTTTTAATAGTCCGTTCTGCCTCCTCTGCCATGTCCTTGTTTAGAAGATTAAAATAGAGCTAGTCCTCAACTTACGACAACTGAGCCCAAAATTTCTGTGGCTAAGTAAGTTTTGCCTTGTTTTACGACTTTCTTGCCCCAGTTGTTAAGTGAATCATTGTAGTTAAGTTAGTATCACGGTTGGCTTCCCCATCGACTTTGCTTGTCAGAAGGTCACACAAAGTGATCACATGACCCTGGGACACTTTTTTGGCCCGGTCGTTAAGCAAATCGCTGCCGTTGTTAAGCGAATCATGTGGTCATTAAGCAAATCTGGCTTCCCCCGTTGACTTTGTCAAAAGCGAGCTGGGAAGATTGCAAATGGCGATCACTTGACCCTGGCATGCTGCAACTGTCATAAATATATGCCGGTTGCCAAGCACCCAAATTTTGATCACATGACTGACCACTGTGCTGGAGTGGTCGTAAGTGCAAGGATCTCTCAAGACTGATTCGCCCTTTCGCCTACATCTTCTCCCTGGCTCATAACGTGACAAAAAAATAATTAGAGTGGAGATTGTGGAATGGAATGCAAAGATGGGAGGGATGGTATCTAAGCAACCAAGCCATCTCTGAGAGCCTGCAAGAGTGCGAAGGTCACTAACAAGGGTGCTGGATGGAGAGGTGGACTGTTCCCATAACAAGAAGAAGTATTACTATTGGACAATGTGAACACCCGATGGGTGGGGGCGAGGGAGTCTATTGTTTAACTAAGCAAGCCTTCGAGCGGGAAAACCTGAGCTGGTTTCGCTTCTTCTGTGCCAATGTAAATTTTCAGTAAAGTATTACCATATATGCTCGAGTATAAGCTGAGTTTTTCAGTACATTTTTTGTGCTGAAAAATGCCCCCCTCGGCTTATACTCGAGTCAGCGTCTTGAGAACTGAGGAAAGTGAGTACCGTAGTTCTTTTTTTGGGGGGGGGGGGAAATCTATGCAATCACTAAAAGTCGACACCAGCTTAATCTATATCCCCTAGGCTTATACTCGAGTCAATATTTTTTCCCAGTTCTTTGTGGTAAAATTAGGTGCCTCGGCTTATATTCGGGTCGGCTTATACTCGAGTATATACGGTATACTCTTGGTAAAATCATGTCCCAGGAGTTTCTGGTTTTGGAAATGCCAATTGGACAATTGATAGGATCGGTCATAAGTCAAGTCAACTTCAAATGGTCACTAAATGAGTGGTTGTAAGTTGAGGACTCCCTGTCATTCAAAGCAAATGATTGCTTTTTTTAAAGTAGGAGGAAATGAGACGTGTCTTGGAGAGGACCTAAGGTGGGGGAAAAAATTGGGCGTATTTTGTGGCCCAGTCCTGCTGGAGATAGGAAAGAAAATGGTGGTTGGGGGGGGAGGCAGAAGTCTTCTCTGCTTGGCCCTCCCACCCATGAAAGACAGATCCATTCATTCTGGAAGCCTGAGAAGATTGATATCATTTGGAGCGGTGCTGAAGCTTTAACAGTCTTTCTTTACCGCTGTTTTATTTTAAAGACATATTTTATGATGTCACAAACAGCCTTGTTGAAAGGCAGTGAAAAAAAAATGGATATCTACACTTTTTTTGCCAAAACCTGGCATTTATTTCTGGTTTTCAGCGAAACCAACCCATAGCAAGTAGTGGGTTCACTTTATCACCACAAACGATATTGTAAAATTGGGTCATCATGTGGGTGAGCCGCCTTTACGACAATCATGATTCACGATCGTAATGGGCAGGCTCCTCTAACTTTGTAAGTCAAGGCTTACCTGTATCGCTTTCCCATTTAAACACCTGAGAAAATTCCTTATAAAACAGATAATTTATTTTGGTTTGCAGGGACATTAAAAGGCCAGATATATGCTTAAATACCAATAAAAGAGAATACAGAAAGTCCTCAACATACGATCACAATTGAGTCCAAAATCTCTGTCGCTAAGCAAGACAGTGGTTAACTGAGTTTTGCCCCATTTTACAACCTTTCTTGCCACAGTTGTTAAGTGAATCACTGCAGTTGTGAAGTTAGTAACAGCCGGTTGTTAATTGAATCTGGCTTCCCCATTGATTTTGTTCGTCAGAAGGTCACAAAAGGGGTTCAGGTGACCCTAGGACACTGCCACCGTCATAAATATGAGTCAGTTGCCAAGTGTCTGAATTTTGATCACGTGACCGTGGGGATGCTGCAACGGTCGTAAGCGTGAAAAATGATCATAATTCACTTTTTTGATGCTGTGGTAACTTTGAGCAGTCACTAAACGAACTGTCGAGGAGTAGCAATATTTGTAGCTCAGGATTTAAGATATGCCTTAAATCTCTGTGGACCATTGTTCCTTTATGTTCAATCCTGGATAGCATCTTTTAGATACACGAAGGAGGCTAGAACAGATGCAGAGATTGATTATGAGGGGAATTTGCGATCATGAGGGGAATTTGCGATCATGAGGAGAATTTGTGATCATGAGGAGAATTTAGTGACTTGAAACTAAATTTTAGGAGGAGTGATGGAGGGAACTAAGGAAATATGAATGAGAGGAGATACGATAGCTCCATCTAAATATCTGAAGTGGTAACACACAGAAGATGCTTCAGGATTGTTCACGGTAATTCCAAAAACAAGGAAGAGCATAATAATATAAATAACAGAAAGCCTGCAGGCGATGCAAGAAAAATCAGGTCAATAAATAGTCTTTGACTTACAACCAGTCACTTAATGAACGTTTGAAATTACAATGGATACCCCAATGGACTTTTCAGCAAAAAACAGCAAAAAATAATGCCCATTAGATATGCTGGCTTTGCTTAACGACCATAATTCACTTAATGAACGTGGTGACTCGCTTTCTGACTAGTGTATAAATAACAATTGTAAAATTGAGTCTGGTCACATGGTGCCTCTAAGATGGACGCAAAGACTTAAGACATTCAGAATCTCTCTGTAGCTACTCCAAGTTTTTGCTGCTCAGATCTGAACAACTCTTTTCCATCAATAGCAGTTACATAGGCGAGCTAATTAGTAAGAATTGATGAGATCCTCATAATTAGATGCTTTAAAACAGAGAATGAGGCAGTATAAGATACTTTAATTCTGGATTCTGGTAGAAGTTAAGTCCTCTTTCCAACTGTTTTCACATATACATGTGTATGTGAGTGTGTGTATATACAGGTAGTCCTTGACTTACGACCATTACTTGAGTTCAGAATTAAGGTCATAAGTCATGGCAGTCATTAAGCGAGCCACCATGTGACCATGCCCAATTTTACAACTTTTTTTTTGCAATTGTCGCTAAGTGAATGCAACGGTCCTTAAACAAATACCACAGTTTTTAAGCAAATTCGGTGGTCATTACACAAATCCATGATTTCCCGTGGGTGTTTTTTTACCGGAAATCAGAAGTAAATAATGGAAAACAATAAAAAAATGCCAAAAATTGCGATCACGTGACCACATGACTCTTGAAATGGCTATAAATGCAGGCTGGTTGCCAAGCAGCCAAAATGCAATCCATGTGACTGTGTGTGCGCGTGTGTGTGCAGCCATCAGAACTTCAAAATCAGATCATCAGTATCTTTGGGGGGAATCCATCGTAATTTTGAAGTTTCACTTAGCAACTAGTCATTAAGTGGGGACTGGTGCATTAATATTAGCTGGGAGGTTCCTTAATCCAGATGTAAAGTATAAAAGGAGATTTAACTCTTTTCTCCATGCCGGTAATTGATCCTCTTATTTTATTTATTTATCTATTAAATTTATTTGCTGACCATCTCATTCCGAAAGGACTCTTTCTCGAAGTGGCTTGATTGAAGGTTAAGAATCGCTTTGGAGAGAAGCTGACTTTCTTTAGCCATATGAGTTGGGAGCAGGAAGAGTTAACTATTTCTATTTCTTTTTTTTAAAATCCCATGCTTCCTATTTCTTTTGAAATTTCTTTTAAAAAATATTCCTTTCAGAGATGGAAGCAGGCTATTTAGATTCAGTAGAAATAAGGGCATAATTGCATCCCCAAAGGTCAGTGCTGGCTGGATTGGGCAAAACTGGAAACTGTGAACATTTGGCTTCCAGCCCCTCCCGTCTACAATAATATTTAAGATGTCTTGCTTAGACAGTGGTTATAGCAGGTGGTAAATATCTATCCTAATGCATCACTGCAATTGTGTAGAAATGACAGCTGCTCACTGCAAACAGCTGTGTGAGGTTGTGTGTAAACTGGGTGAATCAGATCTGCAGCTGTGTGGGGATGTAAAGCATGTGTTCCTTTAGGTTCCCATAAATGCCCTTAACAAAAGTCCCTCGATGAAAATAGCCTCTCGTTTTGTCACATTGG
>NW_015390502.1:43678-48395 GCF_001527695.2 Protobothrops mucrosquamatus | reverse complement strand
TTCTAACTATCAGGAAATTTCTCCTTAGTTCTAGGTTGCTTCCCTCCTTGATTAGTTTCCATCCATTGCTTCTTGTCTTGCCTTCAGGTGCTTTGGAGAATAGCTTGACTCCCTCTTCTTTGTGGCAGCCCCTCAAACACAGTATTAGTACCTCTTTATAAAGCCTTAAGACCACACCTGGAATGCTACATCCAGTTTGCGTCACCATATTACAAAAAATGTAGAGACTTTGCAAAAAATGCAAAGAAGAGCAACTAAGACGAATAAGGGCCTTGAGACAAAAACATATGAAGAACAGTTGCAGGAATTGGATATGGCTAGTGTAGAGAAAATAAGGTCTAGGCGGGACATGACAGCAGCATTCCAGTATTTGAGGGTCTGCCACAAAGAGGAGTAGGTCAACTTATTTTCCAAAGCACCAGAAGGCAAGAGAAGAAACAATGGATGGAAACTAATCAAGGAGAGAAGGAACCTGGAATGAAGCAAAAACTTTCTAAGAGTTAGGGTTAACTTGCCTTCAGATGTTGTAGGTTCTTCATCACTGGAGGTGTTTAAGAAAAGACTGGACAGCCATCTAAATCTGAAATGGTATAGGGTCTCCTGCATGAGCAGGGTGTTGGACTAGAAGATCTTCAAGGTCCCTTCCAGCTCTATTTTGATTGATTGATTGACAATGACTCAAGTATGCACCTTTGTCTTACCCCTTGGTAACTATTAATCTTACTTCTCATGGCTCCATTGAGACTAAGCTATACCCTCAAAAAACAATCTGGGTTGCTTCTTAAGAGCAGTAAGTTTCTTCCATATTATTTTTCTTTTAAGATGCTGCACTAAGATCTACAAAGGCAGAAAACCATGGTTTAATTTGACCGACATATTTTGTAAGGGACCCACTATTTGGAACACTTTTTTCTCTGAGGGGTTTATTGCTCTTCAAGATTTTTATGATAAATTTCATCATGAAAATATTAGAGTAAAAATAAGTGATATAATATGTTTGTGATTTGTAAAATAAACTGGTTAGTTAATGATAGCAGTCCTTACGAGTTCATAAGACCTATGTGTTTTATCAGTTGTAGGTAGTATAATCCATTGGGATTCTTTACACAAATCTGGGATTTGTTCACCATTAAAAATATCATTATTTTGGCTCATATTATGTACAAAGGATGAGCTTCCGATCACTGTTGCACCTTTCTTTTGTACAGAAGACCTTTCAAATAGACACAAATCTCTCCTCATCTTCACCAAAGCATTTGTCATGAGAGGACAGGGCTGCTTTGATCCTTGCACCCTCCACATTGTGGCACCCAATCTCTAGCCATGACACCTAAAATGCCCATAAACAAAAGTAGTTCATGAATTCCAAAGGGAAGATATAACTGGATCTATCACTCACCCAACACTATCCTACTGACTTTAATATATAAAGAAACACAGACACACAGACACAAACCTGTGGGACTTTATAGGTGCCTACTAATGTCGACATCTGAATGGAGATGTCACTGGCAGCTCCATCAATGAGAGCCAAAATGTTGTCCTTCCTTCCACAGCTGTAGTTGTGAACATTGGCTTTTCCAGTAGAGAGCATGTCCAGCAAGGCATCTGAAGTCCCAAGGGTATTCAAATAGTTGTCATGAATGTTGTAGCCAAGTGTGAGATTGTGCAGGAGCTGGGGATTCTTGTTGACAACTTGAATAGCAAAAATGTAGCGTAATATTCTTAACTGATCCAAAGGTAAACTATTGTAAAAATAGGTTCATCTTATTATCATCATTATTAACAGCAATAACAAAATACTTTTTCAATTTAAAACTTTGTTTCCAAAAGACCTCTGAGTGTTAAGCCAATACTGATCCTAAACCAGAGACAAATCATATTCACCCATCATCATTTCATTTTAATAACTGTTGAGAAGATGAGATGGAAGTTAAGAATAATAAATACACCATTATTTATAGCAGCACTAATTTTCATCTTCCCAGGAACCAGGATTCAAAAGCATTCAATCATTAAAGGAGAACCATCATAAAAGGAAGATGTTTCGTAACTGACCCAAAATAGCAATTCTAAAAACAAGTTATCCCTGATTCCTATAATATTCAGGCATTGAATATAAGTGAGCTCTTGTTAAAATATTGAAATGGGCTAGACAAAGACAACTTCAATCACTGTTTTAGACAAAAATGAGTATTCAAATGACGAACTTAGGATTGGACAGGGAAAGGTATGTAATCTGGACTTCTTTCATGTTTTATTCCTGCCCCATTTCGGATTTGAGTCTCTTGCGCAAAATCAAGCAAAAAAGGGAAGCTGTGGAAATCAAAACAGTTCAAGAAAGTTGACAAATCATGCAATGTACAGTAAAAGGAAGTAAAGAAGAAGAAAGGAAAGTGAGTGCTACAAATTCAAATGGAAGGGATGCAACTCCATCACACTGAAAAACTTACAAGTGTGTCTGAATATAAGGAACCATGTTGAAAGGCAACATTATATGTGAGATTTTTGTTGCAGAGAGGACTACATTAATGAGATGGTCTCCTGGCCTGTAATAGCTCCATGGTCGTTTTCCATCCTGGTGCTCCAAACTCAGCGGGCACTTCATTTTAAGTTTCCCAGAGACTGGCTGGGACATCAGCAGCAGCAGCAGCAGCAGCAGTAGAAATGGGAGATCCATCATTCGTGGGGCTGAATCAATCTCTTTCCCATTTCTAAACGAGGACAAGAGATAAAAGAATTCAAAGCACTGTCACAATAGGGAAATTCCAATGACTTTCCTAATTCAGGCAGAGAAACTGAGCTCCACATGGAAAGGAGAGAAAGATACGTTCAAGGCCACAGCCTCTGCCTCTCCCAAAAAAAGCTTTGTTACACAGAGCCTGACTGTTGCATTTATCCTTTTCTGATGCAAAATTCCTTCCATCTTGCTTCAATCTGACATTTACATCAAAAGCAGTCACTGGAGAAGGAGCTTAAGATGGTGGTAATTACAGTGAGACCTCCCTTCTCCTCTTGGGACATCGAAGTTCTTTGGCGCAACAAATACCAAGGGGTACTGGTATCACAGATACACTCCAGGAGGCACAATTCTGTAATAGTTGTGATCTTTCCTGTCAAGACATGTCCATAACACTAATCAAAGAGAGAAGCACATTGTGGGTGCTTCATCACTGGAGGTTGTTAAGTAGAGACTGGACAGTCACTTGTCTGAAATGGTATAGGATCTCCTGCTTGAGCAGGGGGCTGGACTAGAAGACCTCCAAGGTCCCTTCCAGCTCAATTTTGATTGTGATTGTGATTCTGAAATATGACATCTAAGAGAGATGAGGGTTTCTCTTTCTCTCCCTCTCACCTTTCCCCCTCCAGAAACTTGCACCCCCTCACTAAACTGACAGATTAAGATTTTGGGAGATTATTATTACTACTACTACTACTACTACTACTACTACTACTACTACTAATTATTATTATTATTATTATTATTATTATTACTACTACTACTACTACTACTACTACTATTACTACTACTACTATTACTATTATTATAAATCCCAAGCTGGAACGGACTGTGGAGGTCTTCTAGTCCAACCCCCTGCTCAGGCAGGAAACCCTACACCATTTCAGACAAATGGTTGTCCAATCCCTTCTTTGCATCTATTTTTTGAATCCATTTACATAAAAATTCTTGTCTGCATCTATTTACATAAATTCAAAGGAGGAAATCCTCCCTTCTTTAGGTCCATCCTTTTCCCCTGCATCCGTGTACGCCCACACACTTTCCCATACACTCAACATCAAAAAGGAAGCACTCAATTTGGAAATTGCTTCTGAATTTTGTGCTTGCAATGAAAAAAGAAAATGAAACTTTGATATTGTTTTCTCTGTTTCTTGCTATAGAAATGGCTAGTATATACTGTTGTGTATACTGTTGTGTAAAAGTAAAAAGTTGAGGTTATGTTGCTATCTTCTACTGTGCTAAAGAGAGTTGGAAGTCGATGTCTTTTTCTTTCCTTTTCCTTCTATTCAAGATATTTTCTCTTTTCCCCTCCTCCCTAGTTTTCTATTATTTTTTCTCTTTAAAATTTATATTTTGATAAACAAATAAAATGTATGACAAAAAATAAAAAACATCAAAAAGAAAGGGGAAAACTCATTTATTTTAACTCGGAGTCCATTTCTACCATTCAAAAAATGACTCAGTGGTTTTTTATTTTATTTTAAAAATGTTAAAGTATCAAACACCAATTGTTACAATTATTAACTGACATTTCTGGGAGCCACATAAACCAAATTTAAGTTACTATTTTATTTTGACATCATATGTTCTTTTGTATTCAGATCTGGTCTTAGGAAAATAACGTAACATTTGGGGAGAAAAATTAATAGCAACAGGCTAGCACTGGAAGCCAACATGGAGAGGACCTGCACGACTACCATATACTTCCCCTTGGTGCTCAGGTAAGTGGGTACAAAAGATATCCAGACGCTACAGAAGACCATCATGCTGAAGGTGACCAACTTGGCTTCGTTGAAGGCCCCAGGTAGATTCCTGGCCAGGAAGGCCATTGTGAAGCAGATGACAGCCAGGAAGCCCATATAGCCCAGGGCAAGATAGAACATGGCAACAGAGCCTTCATTACATTGAAGGATGACCTCAGCAGATTCTGAATACATGTCCGACTCAGGGAATGGGGGAGAGGTGCCCAACCAGATG
>NW_015390502.1:41213-42601 GCF_001527695.2 Protobothrops mucrosquamatus | reverse complement strand
TTAGAGTGCCGTCGGCCAGACAATGCCGGCTGGCGACCCCCAGGGGGAGAGCCTTCTCTGTGGCAGCTCCTGCCCTCTGGAATGACCTACCCCCCGACCTACGTACAGTTGCGGACCTGCGCCTTTTTCGCCGAGCCCTGAAGGCCCATCTATTCCGTGCGGCCGGCTTGGCGTAGTTTGATTATGTTTCAGTGGGGGGGTTTGTATGGGTGTGTTTTTAGAACAGGCCTGTTATTTAATTCGATTTTAGAACAGAAACTATTTATTATCGTGGTTTTTAGTATCGCCTGTTCACCGCCCTGAGTCCCGTAAGGGAGATAGGGCGGTATATAAATTTAATAAATAAATAAATAAATAAATAAATAAATAAATAAATAAATAAATAAATAAATAAATAAATAAATAAATAATGCAGAAGGACAATTGCCACATTTTAGAGGTGAAATCAAAAACATTTGACAGCCCTGCCACCAATGACCCATGGACAGACATTTGTTGGGAATTCCTGTACCAGACTAGTTCAACCACAAGAAGGAATAAGGGAATATTTTAAGAAGAAAGGTATTTCACAATAAATTCAGCTCTTGGTCTTCTGAAAGGATTATTGAATTTGGATTTCCAAAAGTTGGCCTCTGCTGAGTATTCTGCCTTTTTAATATTCCCCAAAATGTTTCTTTCTCTGGATTCTTCCCACAGGACAATGTGACCTGAACTGTCACAGAGGGGAGGGAAAGTTTTACTCTTTTAACTATGTTTCCTGTCATTGCTTCAGAGTTAGCTTTCCTTCAAAACTTGCCAGATTGTTTTTGCCTAATAAAGTGAACATTGGAGTTCATCATGTCTCTTGTGTTTTGCTTGGTTGGGCTTATTCAGCTGGAATATGACAGAGAATGTCTACCATTTTTCATCAAGGAACAGGAAGGAAGGACGGGAAGGGAAGGAAGGAAAGGAAGGATGGAAGGGAAGGAAGGAAGGGTGGAAGGAAGGAAGGAAAGGAAGGGAAGGGAAGAGAGGATGGGAGGGTTGGGAGCGAGTGAGGAAGGAAGGAAGGAGGGAAGGAATAAATCATTGTTGGAATTGTTGGAATTGTGGCTGGACCTGTTAATAAAAGAAATCCAGGATTTTACTCATGCATTAGTTGATCAAGGAAAGTAGGAGAGGAGAGGAGAAGAGGGGAGGGCAGTAGAGGAGAGGAGAGGAGAGGAGGGAAGGAAGAGGACAGGAGAGGGGAAGAGAAGAGAGAAGGGAAGGAAGAGGAGAAAAAAGGAAAAGGAGAGGAGAGGAAGAGGAGAGGAGAACACTAGAAGTTCTCCATTTCTGCAGAGACACCAAGAAAAGATACCAGAGGTTCACCAATAAATAAGATGAAGAAAAAGAAATAGGGTTAC
>NW_015390502.1:35513-40279 GCF_001527695.2 Protobothrops mucrosquamatus | reverse complement strand
GTCAAATCTCCTTTCTCATCCAAATATACCCCATCTATGGAATTATTGTGAAACTGAGGTCTTTGAAGGAAAGGGTGAAGCTGGAAAGAAAAGGAAAAAGAAGAGTTTAGAAAGGACATCAAAAGTATTTGTTTGTTTGTTTGTTTGTAACGCACCTTTATTACTTTTACAAATAACTCAAGGTAGCAAATATATGCAATACACCTTCCTTCTGCTATTTTTCTCACAAAAACAACGCTGAGAGTGAATTAGGCGGAGAGAGATTGACTAGGCCAGTGGTGGCGAACCTATGGCACGCGTGCCAGAGGCGGCACTCAGAGCCCTCTCTGTGGGCATGCGCGCAGTTGCCCCAGCAGAATTCGCCAGAGTAGCGAGCACATGGTATTTGGAAGCGACGGCAGGAAGTGAGCGAACAAGGGGTGTTGGCCCCCAGGGATGCCCCGGAGATGGCGAGGGACTGGCCCCCACTGCCCTGGCCCCGGCCACGCTCACCCAGTCTGCCGTGACCACTGCAGCCACACCCACCCAGTGGGCCACGCCCCCACGCCCCCCCTAAGGGCACCACAATACTGATGCAGCCCTGGCATTTTGCGATAAATAAGTGGGTTTTGGGTTGCAGTTTGGGCACTCGGTCTCTAAAAGGTTCGCCATCACTGGACTAGGCCAAGATCACCAAGCTGACTTTCATAGCTAAACTGGGAGTAGAACCTTTTGGTCTATATTGGGAGAGATCAGAACATTTCTCTCTCTCTTTAAAAAAAATCCGGATTCTATTTTCAATTCCAAACTTGGTTAGGAGTGTATCAATAAACATAAGATTTTTATTTGGACACATGAGCTAGAAGATGAAAAAAAATATTGCAAAAACAAGGATCAGGGGAAATGGAAAAGAAATAGACGGGAAAGATAGATTGCAATTAAGTTGGATCTGAGTTTCAGGATAATTTAATTTTTCAGAATATGTAACCAAGGCATCCACTTAGAAAACTGATTCCCATTTGCAGAAGATACTGTACATGCCTGATGGGAAAGACATACCTGCCAAGCCGTCAGCCTTGGGGCTTCTAGCTTCATGCCTCTGTTCCTCGCTGATCTCTTGAATGTGGAGATATGAGCTGAATGTAAGGCCCTTCCCACAGCCCAGATGGTGCTGTAAGTCAAGCAACTGTCCATAGCCAGGATCCGATCAATCTCCTCTTCCCTCACAGCCACCAGTTCTTCTCTCTGTCTGCACCGTCTCCAGACTTTCACCGAAAAGGCATCCTTAGTGGAGGAACACGTAAAGGTTTTCTTTGAAAAGCTAACTACTGAGTCAACGAAGAGACTAAAAGCATCATAGTTTGCCCATTTCCTTTTCTGTATCAGGAAGGAAAAAATGCCACCAATGTATTTAAAGGAAGCGCTGGTAAACATCAGCTCAAGACTGAGATCCCAGTGTGCTGTGGTGATCCAGACTTTCTCTACAATAGGTCCCTGAAAATGTTGAAGTATTGATTGTAGAATCAACATTCCTACCTGGAAGGAAATTATCTCCGAACCATAAACAGCGACATTGACTTCTCTCCAATTATAATATTTGTCAAGTCTTAAAACTAGCCGATACAGATTTAGCGGAAAGTTTTGATATATAACTGCACAAATGCCATTCCTTAACATCAAAGAAGACAACGTTCTCATGAACCTTTCTCCCTGGTCAGTTTCTGGAGCAACAAGACCAACCATGGTCCACTTGAAATAGAGGAGCAGCTTGACCATCGCTGGGTACTGGACTCCCTCAGCAGGGAGCATCGGGTAGAAGAAAGGAAACTGAGTTTTATCCCTCAAAATCTGGGAAGCCAAATTGTAACTGATCTGAAAAGAATTAACAGAATAACAGAGTCGGAAGGGACCTTGGAAGTCTTCTAGTGTAACCTCCTGCTCAGGCAGGAAACTCTATATCATTTCAGAAAAATGGTTGTCCAATCTCTTCATAAAAACCTCCAGTGTTCCACAACTTCTGGAGGCAAGTCATTCCACTGATTAATTGTTCTAACTGTCAGGAAATTTCTCCTTGGTCCTAGGTTGATTCTCTCCTTGAAGATGATGCTCTTTTAAATGTAACAAGCAAAATGTAATTCCTCCAATTTCCTTGATAACACTCTGTCATTTACAGCAGAGGATGTTTGATTCAAAACATTTTCTCCAAGAAAGACATACCTGAGGGATTTTGCAGGTGTCGAGCATGGTTGATATCTGGATGGAAATGCCAGTTTCAGCCCCTTCCAGAACAGCCACTGTGTTTCTCTGCCGCCCACACCTGTAGTTGGGAACATTGGCCTCCCCATCTGAAAGCAGGTCCAGCAACGGATCTGAAGTCATTTCTACCTTGAAGAAAATTTGATAAACATTGTAACCCAGAGTGATGTTAGGCAAGAGATGGCCATTCTTGTCAATCTCCTCAGTGGCAAAAAGGAAAGGCAGAAATTTCCAATAATGATTGGATGATGGTCTGCAGGTACAGAAAAAGAGAGATGAAAATAAGGTACAACTTTGTTCCATGATAATACTGTTCTTTTCATCCACTCATCACAATTATTCTTCCAAACAATTTGCAAACAGCCAAACTATTACTGGGGGGGTGGGGGGGTGGGGGGAAATAAAAACAGTAGAAAATTTTGGATCCCATGCTAGTTTTAGGAACAATTCTATTGGTTACGCTAGCATCACTTTACTTTCCTATATTGGTCTTCAAGCATTTTATCCCATATTTGTTGAATTATTTCCTCTGTGTGAGTGAGGGTGAGGGATATACACAGATAACTTCCATGTTTTGGTATAGCTCTATTGTCCTATCAAATAATTTTAAATGTTAAGATACTGAATGGCTAAAAACACTATTATTATTAGCTCTAGTATATCCTTCATATGATAAATATTTGTGAAGTTGGACCAAAGTTATTGAGAATGCCTTTTGTTGTTTCTGGGGCTGTTTTTTCTTTTCCTGTTTTCTATTTCTTTTTCTTTTAATTGTAAGCTCTCCAGAGTCACACGGGCTTATGAATTCCAACCAATATAACAGAGATAATATTTTCATTTGTTTAAAATGTTTCATTGTTAAATCCCTGGCATGAACTCTTGAATGAGAATCAGAGATATCTGCAAACTCTCTGAACGGTTATATTCCTAACTGGGATGCTTTGAAACCAACAGTAAATTTTGATGTGGCTAAACTAGAGTGGATTTATCTCATATCTGATGCAAAGAGAAAATACAGCATCCCTCTGTGGTTAGACCAGGTATCCCTTGGAGTCCAGCTCAGCTTAGAATTCAGGTAGAAGAGAAAGGACTTCTGTGTTTACACTCTAGCTCTGCTCAGAGGAAAGAAAGGAAATGGAATGGGGCAAAATTGTGATTGGATTCTTAGACTTTACCACTCACAATGAGCTTTGTCACCTGCAGTGTGCAACAGAAGGCAGAATCAGAAAGTAACATAGCAAAAGGAGCACCATCAAGGAGAGAGAACCTTGTATTTTCAGAGAACTAGAACTGTAGACATTCATTGAAAATGGAGTGGCTCCAATGTAATGCAGGACTTACTCAAGGAACATCATTGAAGGACTTCTGTCAAAGCTTAATGATTCAAACCTAGTGTCCCTTGCAGAGATTATGCCGCTAATGAAATAATCTCCTGACTTGTAGTGATTGTCTGGGTCAACTTCACTCTGCTCCAGAGTCAGGAGACATTTGGCTTTGTGTATCCTAGAGCCTCCCCTCGGCCACAGAAGCAGAATAAGCTGAAGCAGTAGCAACATGATTTGAGCCTTTTCTGTGGCACCTGGTTTTTTTTTTTTTAACAAAGTGTGAGATGAAGAAAACAGAACCTCTTCCAGGAAAGTGGCTTCAGATGCTGTTAGAGTCCAGCCAAGAGACATAAACACAGCACCTGACTGTCCTGAAATCAGCCCCAGATTCTTTTTCTGTCTCCAGAGTCAATTATGCATCTAGTATTTCTGATATAGACTCCTCTCAACTTTACCTGTGAGTCTTATATAGATATCAAACTAATTTCTGACTTGTTTGTGTAAAATTTTCTGAAAGTTTGCAGAAACATCTCTAGGGTCCTAATCTAGTCAATAAAAATCACTATAATTTGGATAATTGCAAAGAAGAGAACTATCTGAACTCTGAACGAGTCAATAGGAGGTGCCCAAAGGGAGAACTCAAAGTTGTGGTCCCAAACCTGGAAGAGGGGCCAGTGAAGGAAACTGGAGAATTTTGTCCCAAATTTTTATATGTATATGTATGTTATATATACATACATATCTATATACTGTACATGTTGTTGTTCGTCCATCGATTTCGATGAAGACCTTGACATCTTGTGGATTGTGGACCATCAACATATATATGTATGTGTGGCTGTGGCTGCCGGCGCCTCGGCATAGTCAGCTGACTCCATCGCTGACTATAGGGGGCGAAATCTTGGCTCCCTCGGAGAGGGTACGCAATCTGGGGGTCCTCCTGGATCCACGGCTGACACTGGAAGACCAGCTGTCGGCCGTGACCAGGGGGGCGTTTTATCAGGTATGCCTGATCCACCAGTTGCGGCCTTTCCTGGACCGGGACGCCTTGCGCACAGTCACCCATGCTCTCGTCACCTCCCGCCTGGACTACTGTAACGCTCTCTACATGGGGCTCCCCTTGAGGAGCACTCGGAGGCTTCAACTGGTCCAGAATGCGGCCGCGCGGGCGGTGTTGGGAGGGACTCGTCGCTCCCATGTAACACC
>NW_015390502.1:32380-33984 GCF_001527695.2 Protobothrops mucrosquamatus | reverse complement strand
CAGAACACAGCCAAGCTCCCACCCAATCAGCTCCAACCCCACTGGCAGTTAAAAGGAAGAAACAGCTGCAATCACACACCACTCTTAGAAGCACGAAGCTGAAGACACCAGCCTGAAGATGACGAATGTGACTTTGTCGAAACGTCGCCAAGGTACTTTTAATTCTACGCGGGAGAAAACCCGAATAACTAAAGACCTATATATATATATATATATATATAGATATATAGATATATAGATATATAGATATATAGATATATAGATATATAGATATATAGATATATAGATATATATATAGATATATATATATAGATATAGATATAGATATATACACATTGCTATTGCCATAGGTGTATACGATAGGCCACCCAACTAAACAGAGGAAATAGATGAACATTTGCTAGTCAGTTAACTAAGGTATGTGGAAGCACATCACAACAGTAATGGGGGACTTTAATTACCCTGACATCAACTGGGAGACAAACTCTGCACCAAAAGGAAGATCAAACCGATTCCTGACAAACCAAGCAGACAACTTTGTCTCCCAAAAAATAAAGAAGGGAACTAGGGGACGGCTTTGGTGCTTGGCGCGCTTTTGGAGGGCTGCAGCACTTTAACGGCCTCTCTGGCAGCTTCGTCCAGCATGATCTTCTTCAAGGCCTCTTGTAGTGAGAGAGTCTCCTTAGCGTAAAGTTTTTGTTGGAGCTCTTGATTCCGGAGTCCAGAGGTAATTTTCAACGCAGGAGATGTAGGACGCCCATCTCTCCAGGTGAGTTACGTCGAATTTTCAAGCTTCCCGACCTTCGCCATGGTGGTTTGTTTCTTTGTTCAATGCCTTGCACTGCTGGCTTCTGTGTAGGCCCTAGGACGGATCCTTAGGGTGTGGTAGTCTCCAGCGTGGCTTGCTGGCAGACCGGGGGGGGGGGGAGAACATAGTTCCTGTCAGGCTCTGTGCTGACCTCACCCCCTAGTGACTTTAAGCTCTCTCAATGAAGCAGCACATCCCACCTTCGTCACCACTGTTATATCTTCGGTTCTTTAGGCATTGAATGAGGCAGAGTGTTGAAACAGCAACAAGTTTATTAACTCAGAACAGAAGCAGCCCTAAAGGCTGCTGCACAGCTATTTATACAGTTAGCCTCTAGGTGGCAACTAATAGGTTTAAAGTAACAGTTTCCCCGCCCCAAACCTCATTATCAGCTTGGAGACAGCCAGTCTGGCTTTCAGTAACAGCAACTGTTAAACAATACAGCAATGTAGGTCAGACATTAAGCAAGTGATTTAAAACTGTTATGGCCAATACATTATACCACTCATCTATTGAAAGCAGACTCCAGTTCTAAGGCAGTGATTTAGAGGCAAAAATGTGATGCTAGCGCTTAATTAGGACAAAAATATACCTGGGTGTGGCGATCGCTGGGGATCCCACTTGTCCCTTTTCTCCGGGATGAGGTGATGTACGTTGGATGAGACCAACGGACCTCGCTTTAGGTTAAGAAACACACGGACAACATGTTTCTTCAGGTGAGATGGCAGGCGAGAGCCCCGAAAAGCCTCTCTGCTTCTCTATTTATTGGTCTATAAACGTCATTAGGGGGTGTACA
>NW_015390502.1:25352-28844 GCF_001527695.2 Protobothrops mucrosquamatus | reverse complement strand
GGCAGGCTTTTCTAGGAAATGGGACTTAAGTCAGGAAACGAAACCTAAGGCAGGCTTTTCAGGAGAAATGAAACTTAACAGAGGGGATGGGCTCATTGTATGGACAAGGAACAAAGCCTACAGGCATTTCATAGGAAACGAAACCTATGTTAGAGATGAAACTTATAGCAGTGGAAAAGTACCCAGAGATATTGCAACACCTGGGAAATATGAAAGAGACATGGTGGGGCCCTTTAAAGAACATGGGCTGAAAGATGGTCACTTTACCAGAAAGTCAATAATGGAAAAGAAAGTGGGAAGAATTTTGGGGAATCATTTGAGAGTATTGGCTGGAGTCCTAGATGAGGGGGTGAAGATGGCAAAGGTGGAAACAAAGTTGTTTGTCTGTGGCTAGAATTGTGTTAGGGTTTTTTGTATTTTAACTGTGTTCTTTGTATGATACTTCTTTTGGCACCTTTAGTAAAATTGGCTTTTGTCAAATAGGGTGTTGCAACCAGGGGTCATTTGCATGTGTATGATAGTCAGCTCTACAGCCCTCATCTACTTTTGGGAAGTAGAAGTCATTGAAAGAAAGAAACCATATTCAAACAGACTTAGATTTTGTATTTATCCCCCGTTAGGCAACGGACTCCTTTCTTCACCCCCCTGCCCATCTGGGAAGTCTTATCTCTTTTGCAGCTATATTATGTTAATATACTATCTCATTTCTTATCTTTTCCTTCCCTAGTGAGATGACAATTTAAATTATTAATTAATTTATTTTACATTTTGATGATTATCTTTAGTCTTACATTCTTTATATGTTAATTTCCTTTGATTTTAACTAACCTTAATTGTCAAAATAAGCATACAAACTCAATAATAACTGCAATAAGGAATTAAATGTTATGAGTCTAAGAAACTATTTCATGATTAGATATCGACTTTTATCACTAAATGTTCCTTAGTGTTTAGATCTGGCCTGAGGATGATAATGTAGCACTTGGGGAAGAAGATGCAGCATAACAGTCCAGCACTCGAGGCCAAGATGGAGAAGACTTGCACAGCCACCATGTATTTCCCTTTGGTGCTCAAGTAGGTGGGCAAGAAGGAGACCCAGACACTGCAGAAGACCAGCATGCTGAAGGTGATCAGCTTGGCTTCATTGAAGGCCCCAGGGAGGTTCCTAGCCAGGAAAGCCACTGTGAAGCAAATGGTAGCAAGGAAACCCATGTAGCTGAGAACAACATAAAACATGGTGACTGAGCCTTCATTGCATTGAAGGATGATCATTCCTGGCTGGGAGTGCAGGTCAGAATCAGGAAATGGAGGAGAAATTCCCAGCCAGATTACACAAATTATAATTTTTCCAGCAGAACCAGAAAGGATGATGGAGTTGGCCAAGCTCTTCCCCAACCATCTCCTCATCCTGTTCCCCGGTTTCATGGCCAGGAAGGCCAGCACTACTGTGATTGTTTTGGCTAACACAGAAGACACAGCAACTGAGAAGACGATGCTGAACATTGTTTGTCGGAGAAGGCAGGTCGCTTTCCTTGGTCGGCCAATGAAGAAAAAGGAGGACAAGAAGCAAAGCAAGAGGGAAATCAGGAGGATGAAGGAGAGGTCCCGGTTGTTGGCTTTGACAATGGGAGTTCCTAGGTTTTTAAGGAATATGACTAAAACAAAGCCTGTTGTCAGAAACAAGAGTACAGCAAAGGAGACCAGGATGATACCCAGATATTCTTCATAGGACAGGAAGGTTATTCGTTTGGGGATACACTGGACTCGGTTCTCGGTTGGATATTGATCATCTGGGCACTTGGTACATTTTTCAGTATCTGAGAAAACAATAAGTAATATTATTTTGATAGTCTCTCCTTTCACATTCCAAGAAAGACCTTCTCTGGATGACAACTGATACTGAGAGACAAGAAAGCCATAGTAATTGGTAAACTGAAATATAGATATAGACATAGAAAGATATAAATTCTTTCTGACCTCCCATCTTAAACCAAATGTTACAGTCCCCTTTAATAAACTCCCAAGATATACAACTATAAAAATGTCAACAAAATAAAACCCAAAAGGGAAATAATTGGCACCATAAATACTCTTCACTGAGGCAATCTACCTTGTTGCAATCTTGCCCTGACCTCACTTCTTCCCAATGCCTGGAAGAACCACCAGGTCTCCAGAGCTTTAGGAGAGTGGGGGCCTGTTGGGTTTCAATGGGGAAGGTGTTCAATAGGGCAGGAGCTGCAACAAAAAGGGCAGGCTTTTGAGGATCCACGTGGTAGCAATGTTTTAGGGAAGAGACCTAGAATGTATCTACTATATCTGCTATAGTGGGACAAGCAGATATTCTCAGGGAGAGGAAGTCCCACAGGTACCCTGGCTCTATGCAAAGTAGGGCTTTAAAGGTGAATTTAATTGCATTTGGAGGAAAACTGAGAGCCTGTGCAGCTTATGTAATAGTGGTGTAGTATGAAAGAATATAGGGGCACCCAACATTGTACATACCATTGCATTCTGGACCATTTGTATATTCCAGGTGGTATTCAAGAGCATATTGTAGTAATTCAAACAGGAATTGACTAAGGCATGAGCAAGACCCCGCAGTGCAGGAAAGGGCAGTGTTAATGCACAAGAAACCTTCTCTAGCCATGGCTTCCCCTTGCACAACAAACTGTAGCAAGAGTCTAGGAAGACCCACAACTTGTTCATCATCTCCCTCCATATTCAGAGATGGCTTATTACTAGAACCTTGAGGGGCCCCAAAACAGGATGCCACTCCATCTTCCTATGGTTGAGTCAAAGTTGGTTCCTCCCCATCCTGTCCGCACAGCCTCTAGGTGTTCAGTCAGCACGACACCAGCAACAGCTGCCCAGCCATGGTTAGCATAGTGATTATACCATCCCCATAGTGGCAAATGAATTCACCTAGCAGTTTCATGTAAATGATAAGGAAAAAAGGAGAGCTCCTCAAGACCTGAAAGATGGCCCTTTGCCATCTGAAATCAGGCCAGAAGGATATCATGATTTACGGTATCAAAAATTAATTTGTGACATAATTCAAGAAGAGATTCTGAGTCTGTTATCGGTCTCTACAATGTCTTTAGCTTCTAAAAATGAGAAGATAAAGCAATATATTTCCATACTCTCTAGATGTGATGACAATTTTAAAGACTGACTGGGTTCCAGATAGATATTAATGGATATTATGTAGATTGGTTTTTTTTAAATTAATTTTCCTTTTCCTCTCCTTTATGTTATCTCTGGTTCTTTTTAATCCTAAAAGGGTATGAAAGGCTTTTCTTTCCTTTCACAAACACAACTGCATTCCTTTTTTGTTCATGTGATGATTGTTTTGCATTTCACTATATAATAGGCAAGAACATTGAAAGATAGGAGAAGGGGGACGATCCAGTAGCAATCCTACCAAGAAATCCATTATCATGGCTGTTGAATTGGTCTATTAACAATTGTTGTGTTTTAACTCTTAATCCAGAACAT
>NW_015390502.1:22372-23431 GCF_001527695.2 Protobothrops mucrosquamatus | reverse complement strand
TGATTGATATAGCTTTTGGCCTGTAAGATAAAATTGGTTTGGATGAGCAAAACCCATTGGCCTGAAACCATTCCTCAAGAATTTAGATAATAAACATGGAAGGAAACTTCCAAGTTGACAAGTATAAAAGATACTTCCTTAGCAGAATTCATCTTGCTCAATCCAGCATGTTCTTCTATCTCTTCCTGCCTTTTTCTTCAAGATCTTTTTCTTAGTCCTCCCATTATGGAATAAATGGGACACGTTGAAAATAACAATGAAGAGTAATAAAAATGTTGGGATGGTTTATACAGTATAAAAGAAATGTTTTTTTTAAGATATGAGAAATATAAAAGTGTTAGGATGGCTTTTATGAGAAAAAAGACATATACTTAAATGTAACTAATTTTGAGAAAATCTTAACCAGTAAGAATGTTTTGAATATTGTGGGGAAAACAAATTTAAATAAGAATTTTGTAAAGACGATCTATGATGAGGCAATCAAGATGATCAATTAGAAAAGAAGCTTTATATTGATGTGGTTCTTATTTGCAGAAACATGAGAAAATGTCTATATTTAATTGTCATTTATTCAAATAATAAGAACTGTATTAATTTAAGGTTGGCAAAAGAGAATATTATTGGAAAAAGAGAAAATCAAGCAAAACCATTATATGGACTATAGAGGTATAGAAATTAATTGTTATTGATTGTTTTTTAAATATAAACCCAGACAACATGCTGTTTGTGAAATATTAGGGTGATTATGTTAAAAATCAATAAAACGTATTTAAAAAAGAAAAGAAAATAACAATGAGGAATAAAACAATCAAGTTCACATGTGTCTCTTTACATGCACTTTGATAAAATGCTCTGGTTTTAATCCATGCCCTCTTCTCTGGTGTCACTCACCTTCCTGAGTAGAGATGGTCCCCTCCGGACAAGGAATACAATCATAGCAGCAAACTGGTTCTTCTTCCCGAGCCCGTTTCACAAATCCAGGATGACAATTGTCCACACATTTGGACTGAGGCAGAGACTAAGCAGAAAAACAGAATTCATTCCAAAATATCTGCTAAA
>NW_015390502.1:17455-21846 GCF_001527695.2 Protobothrops mucrosquamatus | reverse complement strand
AATCCATGCCCTCTTCTCTGGTGTCACTCACCTTCCTGAGTAGAGATGGTCCCCTCCGGACAAGGAATACAATCATAGCAGCAAACTGGTTCTTCTTCCCGAGCCCGTTTCACAAATCCAGGATGACAATTGTCCACACATTTGGACTGAGGCAGAGACTAAGCAGAAAAACAGAATTCATTCCAAAATATCTGCTAAATGTTTACGTATTATATTTATTAAAATAAAATGAGACTGATTAAGAAAGAATATTCTGAGCAGGAAGATCAGGAAAGATTTTTTCTGGACTAAATAAAATATCGCAAAGCCACTCCCCATTAAAAATAGTCCAAAACTTTGTTCCAGTTAAGATATAAAGAAAAAAATACCTCACATACTAGGGGTGTAATCTAGCTATATCTGTACATTTATATTTTCAGTTCATAAAGCGGCCATGCTGGTGAAATAAAACTAAACATTACTGCCTAGTTTCTAGAATTATAGTGAGGATGAGTGGAGATGAAGTCATGAGAACATGTCCCTTAAACTGGGTAAGTTAGGTAACTTTTGATGCAGCACATGGGACATGTGCTTGGGTGGGAAAGGGATATTTCTAAGGCCCAATTAAGTATTCAAGACAAGATCCTTTCCATCGAAGAATTACAGCTTTGTTGTTAGTCATTAGTTGTGTCCAACTCTTTGACACCCCAAGGACCACCGCACTCCAGGATGCCCTGTCCTCCATTGTTTCCCAGACTTACTACAATTAGGTGACATGGAAAGACAGATCCACATTTCTTTATTGCCTTTGATTATAAATTGACCATCATTATTTCAACCATCAAAATAGGACTTTTTTGGGGGGGAGGGAAGTCAAAGTCATTTTCAGCCCTTCATTTTTCTAAATTAAGACATTGTCTCACATCAGACAAGTCATTGTGATTCCGTTTTAACTGAACACCTTGGATCACCTTCCTAGCAATAGGAGGCCTATTACTCTATCTCAATGGGGTGAAACAGAGGTGTGAATAACTCTGGTCAGATACGGGTTTTTTAAAATATCTGAGCCTGCTCTTTCAGTGGTCACTAACACCAACCATACAGACATAGAAAACTTGCCAATATTTTCAACCACCTTGTTGAGCAACTTTAGCCGTGAAAGAGCATCTTGGCTGATAATAAGCCTCTGTCTTTCAAAACTCCCCAGTTGCTCTTTGATGGCATTCTCCTTGAGGAAAAGCAACCAACTTATGATATTCAGATCTGCTGCTACATTTCCACTTTGGTCCAAGTACAGCTTCTCCCAGGAAAAATTGCAAAACTCATTCTTCTCCAGAAAGGGATGGAACTAGAATGGAAACATCCAGGAATTTTGAAAGACACTTGAAACATACTAAAAGGGGAAGCAATTTTAAAGGTGAGCCAGTGAACAAGAGAAGTTCAGTCTCCCCTTCATTATTTGCCTAAATAGCAATAGCAGTTAGACTTATATACCACTTCACAGTGCTTTTACAGCCCTCTCTAAGTGTTTTACAGAGTCAGCACATTGTCCCCAACAATCTGGGTCCCCATTTTACCAACGCTGGAAGAATGGAAGGCTGACTCAACCTTGAATTGGTCAGGATTGAACTCCTGGCAGTGAACTATGAGTTAGCCTTCAATACTGCATTCTACCACTGTACCACCACGGCTAAATGCAAAGACTGAGCAGCCATTAGTCTGAAAAGTTTTGATTCGTTTCCTGCAATGAGGAAGAGTTGGGCTAAAGGCTCCCAGGTTCACCTGAAATTTATGAATATAAAATTCTATAATGCTAATTACAAACCCATAAGTACAGGAATTTATAATAGTGTTATAATAAACCCTTACAATAGTATCTAACATCAACATATAATTGTCACAGTGCCTGCTCTTTGGAACATAATCCTCTGAGCTAAATCTGGCCGCATCTTGGCCAATGCTGTTGGATATTTTTTTCTAAGTAGGAGCTAAGTTTGATGGATCCTTATCAGGACCTCATACCTGCCATGGTTGTAGTCTTGGAGCTTCCAATCTCTCTATCTTCTCCTTTTTTGCCCTCCTTGATGTTGAGGAATATGCAGCATTCAAGACATGGACCAGAGTCTTAACAACACTGTAAAAACGGTGGTCATTTTGGATCTGAATACTGTTGCTCTTCTCCTGCATATCCAGTGGTGCCATCTGTGTGCATCGTCTCCGGCCCTTGACAGAAAGAACGTGCTTTAAAAAAGAACAATGAAAAGAATGATCTTGAAATTTGGAATCCCAAAAAAGACTGGGTTGAAAGGCTTCATCCTTTGGCCATTTTTTTTCCTGAAAAGCAAAGGCCCAAATACTATGGATATATTTGAAAAGTGTATGCCTTGGCATTTTCAACTTCTCCACGATTGTGGTGATCCAGACTTTCCCTTCAATGGGTCCTGGCAAACCTTCAAGTGTTAAATGGATATGGCAAATTCTATCCAAAAGGGAAACAAATTCTATGAAATGAACAAAGACGTTGACTTGTCTCCACTTAGAGATGGCATTTCTGAGAGGTTCTGTAGGTCTAGTCATTGAGAATTGTTGTGAGATAACAGCACAAATTCCATTTCTGACAAGCATAGGAGTGAAAGTTCTCATGAAATTTTCTCCCTCCACTGTGTCCGGTGGAAAGAGACCAATCAAAGTCCATCTGAAATGGAGGAGTAGTTGGACAATTCCTGGGTACTGGATCCCATTTTGGGGGACCATCTGATGGAAAAAAGGGATTTGACTTTTATCACAGAGAGCCTCTGAAACAATTCCATAACTGATCTGGAAAAGCAGCAAAGATTGGTGTATTATATTTAAGTCAGAGCAAGTCCAAAATGTAAGCTTTTAAAATGTCCAGTGTGGTTCTCATGAACATATTAGACTAATTTATTGTTATTAGCCATTAGGCCATATCAAGTTAAGGAATACAAAAGGCAGGACATTAACAAGACTGAATTTAATCCTGTATTTAATCTGGGGTCTAAGATACTGACTTCTCCCTTTTCTTATAAAATTGACATTCCGATAATAGATGTGTATGTCTTCAATCTCTAGAGCACTGCAAATGCAAATCAGTTCATTTTTATTTTTTACCTTGCAATTTTAATTTTTATTTAATATATAACATGCAAATAAAAATAGAAATAGGAAATTAAGGGAGGGAAAAGGAGAAGGGAAGAGAAAGTGTGAGGTACAAGGGAAAGAAGGAAAATAAAGATATTGACTTCTGATTCTTTTTAACACAGTACAAGATAAAAACACTCCAGCCTCAGCTTTTTGTTTTTACACATTAATATATAACTAGCTATTTCTATAATGATAAATCTAGTTGACAAAACCAAAGTCAAAGTTTCATTTTTTTTCACCACAAGCACAAAATCCAGAAGTGGTATCCAAATGAAAAACATACTCAAATACATTCTCCTTTTTAAATAGGATGATCAATTTAACCATTCCTGTTTTATTTTCCTTGCCCTGGGAATAGTATGTACAGTATTTCTATTTGAACCTAATAATCTTTGTAAACTATCACCATTTTTATTAACAAAGTTAACTATATACTTTCAAATTCTTCAACCTTGCTGGGAAAAATACTCTTTTTTTTTCCACTCTTTTTTTTTAAATTACTAAACTTTCTGTAAATACTTTTCTAGAATCAAAACTTTCTGAAAACCAGGTCATTTTTAGAGACCTGCTTAAATGTTCCATATTTAATGTTTTATCCAGCTTCTCAAGTCTTGCTTGATTAAATGTTTAGGCCTCCTCCCCACTGTGGATCCCAATCCCTAGCCATGACATTGGCCATGGTGAAAAGCAGGTCATGAATTCCATAGATAAGATATGATTGACTTTATTACCCACCCACCACCACCCTGCTCACTTTATCAGATAAACACACACACAAACCTGTGGGACTTTGTAGGTGCCCACTAATGTTGACATCTGAATGGAGATGTCATCAAGAGCTCCATCAAGAAAAGTCAAAAGATTATCCTTCTTTCCACATCTGTAGTTGGGAACATTAGCTTCTCCAATTGAGAGCATGTCCAGCAAGGCATCTGAAGTGCCAAGTGTGTTCATATAATTGTCATGGATATTGTAGCCAAGTGTGAGATTGTACAAAAGCTGAGAATTCTTGTTGATTTGTTGAATGGCAAAAATGAAGCATAAGATTCTTGATGGATCAGTAAATAAACTACTATAAAAAATGGTCATGATAATATCATCTCTAGCAACAACAACGAAATATATTTTCATTTATTCCTCTTTCTCTCCACAAGGCCATTCAGTCTTAAGCCAAAAGTGTCCAAAACAAGAAGCAAATTTATAGTCACCCATCACTGCTTAATTTTTATGATTGTTGAGAAAGTGGGATG
>NW_015390502.1:10526-16764 GCF_001527695.2 Protobothrops mucrosquamatus | reverse complement strand
TTAAAATAAGACATAAGAAGAAGCCATGGAAATCCAAATGATTTAAGAAATTAGACAATATAGCAGTAACTGAAAGAAGAGTGTTAGAATTGAAAATGGAGGAAATGCAACTCCATCACACTAAATGACTTACGAGGGAGATTGATTATAAGGAGCTGTGTTGAAAGACACTGTTATAGGGGACATTATTGTGGCAGAGGAGACTATACTAATGAGATGGTCTCCTAGCCTGTAATAGCTCCATTGTTTTTTTCCATCCTGCTGCTGCAAATTCAGTGGGCACTTCATTCTAAGCTTCCCAGAGACTGGCTGAGACATCAGCAGGAGCAGAAGCAGAAGGAGAAGGTCCATAATTCACACAGCTGAATCAATCCCCTTTTTGTTTCTAAATGACAACAAGAGTTCAAAGAATTCAAAGCACTCTAAAAAAATGGAAATGATAGTTACTTTTTTGATTGAGAGAGAGATAAAAGAACTTCACCTGGAAAGGAGAGAAAGGTATGTTCAAGAGCACAGTCCCTGCATGCCCCAAAATTTGCGCCACACAGTGTGTGACCTGAGACATTTATCCTTTCCTGATGCAAGGTCCCCTCCATGTTGCTTCAGTCTGATATTTACATCAAAGGCAGTCACTGGAGGAATATCAGGAGAGACCTCAAAGGTCAGGATTTTAATAATTACTGTAAGGAGCAACATCTCTGGGAATTCTGGATTACTTCTGGGCCTCCATGTGCAGAGGAGAAGTTGGAGAAAAGTGTGTTAGTGAAAAATCACAGATATACCCCTAGAGAGCATTGGTCTGAGATGAAAGAATAGAATAGAATAGAATAGTATAGAATAGAATAGAATAGAATGGAATGGAATGGAATGGAATGGAATGGAATGGAATGGCATGGAATGGAATGGAACGGAACAGAACAGAACAGAACAGAACAGAACAGAATAGAATAGAATAGAATAGAATAGAATAGAAAATAGGGAATGGAATGGAATGGAACGGAACGGAACGGAACGGAACGGAACAGAACAGAACAGAACAGAACAGAACAGAACAGAACAGAACAGAATAGAATAGAATAGAATAGAATAGAATAGAATAGAATAATTTTAATGTTATTTTAAATGTACACTAATCAGCATGCATTAAAATGCGATTTCATTGCATACAACTCTCAAAGGGTAACCACTGCAATATACACAGCATAAACATAACAATCAATCAATCAATCAATCAATCAATCATTAAATAAATAAATAAATAAATAAATAAATAAATAAAATTATGTATAACCCACATACACACACATATGTGGCCCAGAGACACAACACAGTCTAGTTCGGATGTATACATATACATGGTGAGAAAAACCAGTCTTGCGAGTTTACCAGAGGGATGGCATAGGGCAGGGGTCCCCAACCCCCGGTCTATGGACTGGTACCGGGCCGCGACATGCCAGCAACTAGGCCGCACAAACAAGCAAAGCCCCATCTGTGGGCTGCAGGCAGCACACAAAACCACGCATAGGGAACAAAGCTGTTACAGAATCTGGTAGTCCTGCTACAAATACTTTGAAACTTCCTGCCAGAGGGGAGCAACAGAAACAGGGCTTGAAATGGGTGTGTGGGGGTCTCTAAAAAGGCTTTGAGCTCTAAGCACATAGTGCATGTAAGGACCCACCTCAGCTAACCACCCAAGAAAGCAGAACTCTTGAAACAGGCATTGTCTCAAAAGAAAGCTTTTATTAGGGGTTAGGGACAGTAGGGAAGTGAAGGCGAGATGTAGGGAAAATCCTGTTTAAACGGTATAGTTAAACCAGCAATATTCCTCCTCCCACCAAAGTCATAATGTCCATTTGAAATCCAGCCAATCCACAGGTGGTACGATGTGCGGATAACCGGCACAGTTGGCGCACATCTCAAGGTCTTCTCCAGTTCCGTTTCTCTGTAACCGTCTCCCTGATAAGGAAGACACATTCCTTTCTCAAGTGGATAGAGGTGGAAGAAGAAAAGCAGAAAGTGAAAGTTATCCCAAGCGAAAGTAATTTTCCCCCTCCCCCCCAGTAGAATGGCAGGCCCCAAAGCAAAGGACAAGAGTATATATATGAAAGGGAGACAATAAGGATTTGGGGACCTGACAGCACTTATTATCAGTGTCTTGAATAATGGGAAGTGGGCTTCCTATAATCTTCTCAGCTGTCCTTACCATTCTCTGTATGGTGGTCCTTCCTTTCAGGACATGTCTGGAAAGTGATGCTGAAGGGAGATAGTTTGACACCTAGGAAATTGGGTGTTGTACTTCAATGTAGTCTCTTGTCTCCAGAGACTCCTGGGGAAGGTGCAGAGAAGAGCAACAAAGATGTTCAGGGGACTGGAGACTAAAACATATAAAGAACGGCTGCTGGAATTGGGTATGTCTAGTTTAACAAAGAGAAGGACTAGGGGTGACATGATAGTAGTGTTCCAATATCTCAGGGGTTGCCACAAAGAAGAGGGAGTCAAGTTATTCTCCAAAGCACCTGAAGACCGGACAAGAAGCAATGGATGGAAACTAATCAAGGAGACAAGCAACCTAGAACTAAGAAGAAATTTCCTGACAGTTAGAACAATTAATCAGTGGAGCAACTGGCCTCCAGAAGTTGTGAATGCTCCAACACTGGATGTTTTTAAGAAGAGACTGGACAACCATTTGTCTGAAATGATATAGGTTTTCCTGCCTGAGCAGGGGGTTGGACTAGACGACCTCCAAGGTACCTTCCAACTCTGTTATTCTATTCTATTCTATTCTATTCTATTCTATTCTATTCTATTCTATTCTATTCTATTCTATTCTATTCTATTCTATTCTATTCCAGAACTAAAGAGTTTGGTGCCACCCTATGTTGATTACACTTAACTCTAGTGTTCCCTGCCTTCTAATTCCAAGGAAGAAATCTGTAACCTTGAACCCCGCCGAATGTTAAGAATAGGCCCTGTTTGTGATGTATTTTTCATTAGATCTCCATATGTTAATCCCAAATTGGAAGAGATTTTAAAGTTGTTCATGGGAAAGAGGAATTTCATTTCCCCACTGTTCTAGAAATATCAATTTTTGGATGATATTTCAGACTAAGGGACAGGAAATTGACAGTCAGACAACCTCAAAGTTGCTTTTTCAAGAGACAACTGGACTTTCTTGGTTTTCTTTGAAGATGTTTCTCTCAGAACTGAAGAAACTTCTTAGATGAGGTGAAACATCTTCAAAGAAAAGCAAAAAGTCCAGTTGCCTCTTAAAAAGCACTTTTGGGACAACCAAGACCTGGATGACCGAGAACCTCCATAGACGACAGTCAGGCAACTGTATCTTTGAGTAAATATGTAATAAGTTATGAGGTGGATAGAGGGGTTTTTTTCCCTTTACACTCGTCCTTCAATATTCATGTAAGACACTGAGAACCTTTATACTTTGAAGTGTATTTTTTTATTAAACAAATAATGGATCGTGAGGTCTGCATCTAAGATGGTAACAATGTCCACAGCATGGTTGATGGTGAGACCTGATTTATTGCTACATTAATCCAGAATATTATTTGGGGCAACTTGGTGGTCCTTCAGCTGGTTGTGTGGATTCTCTTGCCATTCCTTTGACATTCCCATCTCTGAGGATGTGTCTCACCTTCCCTTCTAAAGATGTCCAGGTGCTTTGAAGATGCAGTTGGGAATCCCTGTGTTCCTGGTTTATCTGGGTTGATCGTTGAGTAATTCTGTTTCTTATCTGGAGGAGGGTGTACATTGATCTGTATATCCTAGTCTAGAAGGGAGAATTCCCAGTGAGTGTGGGTGTGTGTGGGAAGCTGAGGAGACAGGTAGGTCCATCCTGACAGAGAGGAATATAGGATGGCCCATCTCTCTGGTCCACTACTTGAAAGCTGTCCTACTTGTACAACCCTTGGCTTCTACCTTCAATGCCTGGTTACCAGACTTTTGTGGCTATGGGTTCTGTCTGTTGATTTTGAATGACAGGATGATGTAAAACAAAGATGCCCTGATCATGATGTTATCTGTCATGTTTCACTGAAGCCTGGTTGTTCCCAGAGTGGAAATGTGGCCACCTTGGTTTGTGGTTTCACCCCAGACAAGAGCTCCACCAAGAACAAGGGATGGTTAAAGTCTCTCAGAATCTCTGTGTTCCAAATTATTGGAAGCGAGATCTTCTGTTGGAAGTTGGACATAAGCTGGTGGAACTGCTCTCTCTGCTGCCCATTTCCAAACATCTTTTCATTCAATCTGAATAGAGCTGGAAGGGACCGTGGAGGTCTTCTAGTCCAATCCCCTGCTCTAGCAGGAAGCCCTATATCATTTCTGACAAATGGCTGTCCAGTCTCTTCTTAAAAACCTTAAGTGATGAAGCACCCACAATGTCTGAAGGCAAGCTGTTCCATTGGTTGATTGTTCTCACTGTTAGGAAGTTTCTTCCTAATTCCAGGTTGCTTTTCTCCTTGATTAGTTTCCATCAATTGTTTCTTGTCCTGCCTTCAAGAGGTTTGCAAAATAGGTTGTCCCTCTTCTCCTTGTTGCAGCCTCTCAAATACTGGAATACTGCTATCATGTCCCCTCTAGTCCTTCTTTTCTAGACTGGCCATAATAAAATCCCGCAACTTCATATGTTTTAGTCTCCTGGTGTTTAATCATCTTAGTTGCTCTTCTTTGCACTTTTTCCCAAAGTCTCAACAACTTTTTCTTAATGTGGTGACCAAAATTGGAGCAAGGAGACCTGGTTCAAGTTCACCATGGAAAATCTGTGGGTAATTTTATGACACTTTATCATCCCTTTATCTCAAATAGTGATTGGATGGAGGGAAAAGAGGAACTAGGACAATGTCCACCACTATGAGCTCCTCAATAAAGAAATGATAAAAATGTAACAAAGAAAGAACTGAACAGTACGTTTCTGAGGAACATGAGAATCCTTTTGATTCTTCTGGAGAATAAATGGGAAAGATGATGATATTTCAAGGCAAGTTTGTTAATTTGGTCAACCCAAATTTCCTAGCAATTTCCTGCTTCCCCTCCCCTCTACCCCTACACAATAGAACTGGAAGGGACTGTGGAGGTCTTCTAGTCTAACCCCCTGCTCAAGCAGGAAACCTTATATCATTTCTGAAAACACACACACACACACAGATGCTAAATTTTGAATTCTGATTTAATAATTGAAACTTGAGTAGTCTCAGGAATCTTGAAGGGGACAAGATGATGGAGGTACAGAGAAAAATTGCTTGGAAGCTCATAGTTTTGATTATCAAACCAACTCAACTAGGTAAAGCATTCCTTTTTTTCTAACTCCAAACATAAATGATCAGTGGAAGATTGGACAAGATAGCCATAGAAAGATACACTGAAAACTCTTCCCCAGGAAGAGATTGAAAGAAACTTGTCCCTAACAACTACCTCCTTAATTGCACAGTGTGGACTACAGCATGGGCCTTAAATGTTGCATATTCATCCAGAATCAAGAAGGGAAAGAGAAAGGCTTAATACCTCTTAGATCATGGGTATCAAACTCACCGCGTCATGTGACATGTTGCGACGTATCACAACTTTTTTTGCATTACCGGAGCTGGGGTGGGTGCAGCATCTGTATGATGCAACCGGCCCGTGGGCCGGCAGTTTGACACCCCTGTCTTAGATGCTAGGAAGATACAGCCATGATATAGCCAAGAAGGAAGATACAAACACATGTATTTTTGCTAAACTTGAGAATAAATGTGATGGCTTCTGTTTGTGAATAGAATCTCCTTGCACTTTCATTTTAAGAAGGTAAAAATAGTTCCTCTGGGTCAGGCCAGAGTCATCTTCATTTCCCAGTGACCACCCAGATACTTCTGGAATGTCCACAAGCAGAAGATGGACATGTATGAATTCTCCCTTCTTCTGACAGGTGTTTATGCCCCATCTTACCTCACTCATACCACATCCATGGGACATTCAATCATCCCATTCTATAGGAATTCTTTTCTAGAAATCTAATGAGGTCATATTTTAGCTCCTCTCTTCTTCAATATCTATGACACTGAGACCTTGAGTCCAACACTTCAAAGGACCTTAACTGTAGATACACTAAAATAATAGCATTTTTGGAACTCCCCAAATTATCACTGGCATATCCACAAGATTCCCATTGCACAAGTGTCAAGTTTCAAATATCTGGGTGGAGTATTTCAAGCCTCACATAGAGTAAGGACAAAGGAAATACATGATG
>NW_015390502.1:4256-6832 GCF_001527695.2 Protobothrops mucrosquamatus | reverse complement strand
AGCAACAAACTGGCTCTCCTTCCTGAACCTGTTTGACAAATCCAGGATGACAATTTTCTACACATTGGGACTGAGGGAAAGACTAAGCAGAAAACAAAGGAACATCAATAAAAACAGGACAAATCATTGAAGGAAAATGGTAGTCGACATAAACATTAACAAAATAGTCTCTGGACTTCACTTAGATAAATATAAATCTCTAAAAGTTGCAAACTATTGACATATTACATTGCAATATAGGGCTTTCTTCTTAATAAAGTCTGGAAGGATGGAATTGAGATTTCTTTTAGATTACATGTGAGATCTGCCATATTCAGCTCTGCACTTTGCTGGTATCCTGTCATAAATTGTACAGAGTACAGAGAAGAGCAAAAAAGATGATTAGGGGACTGGAGGCTAAAGCATATAAGGAACGGCTGCTGGAATTGGGTATGTCTAGTTTAACGAAGAGAAGGACGAGGGGGGACATGATAGCAGTGTTCCAATATCTCAGGGACTGCCACAAAGAAGAGGGAGTCAAGCTATTCTCCAAAGCGCCTGAAGGCAGAACAAGAAGCAATGGGTGGAAATTAAACAAAGAGAGAATCAACTTAGAACTAAGGAGAAACTTCCTGACAGTTCGAACAATTAACCAGTGGAACAACCTGCCTCCAGAAGCGGTGAATGCGCCAACACTGGAAGTTTTTAAGAAGAAACTGGACAGCCATTTGTCTGAAATGGTATAGGGTTTCCTGCCTGAGCAGGGGGTTAGACTAGATGACCTCCAAGATCCCTTCCAACTTTATTATTATTATTATTATTATTATTGTTATTGTTATTGTTATTGTTATTGTTATTGTTATTGTTATTGTTATTGTTATTGTTATTGTTGTTGTTGTTGTTGTTGTTGTTATTGTTGTTAGGGGGGTGGAGGGGGGCAATTGGAATGTAGAGAGTAGAGATGAGAGGGAAGGGGGGGTGTGAGACATTTGACAGAAACTAGAAGAGTGAGAACCAGCCTATTCCAGTCTTCAAGGACACATAGCCTGGAAAAAGAATGGAAAATTGCACCGAATGGAGCCAAACATTTAAGCTGTTCCCAGAACACCTAAACGGCATGCCATTGAACACAGATGGACAGTTCAAGGGAGGAGGGCTGGAGAAAGAGGGAACAATTTTACCTTTTGCATGGGAACTTCAGACCTAGCCTTACTTTTGCTGCAACTACTAATCCTTAGTAAAAGAACCTATCACTTCAACCAAATGGCGTTGAGATTCTTACTTTCCTAGGGATCTAGTTGGGGCAGGTCTGACACACTACATAGAACATTGCAAAACCATTCCCCTTTGAAAGTAATCCAATATTATCTCTCAGCTAAGGTGCAAAGAAAAATTTCTTACACATTAGGGCTGTCAACCTTAGAGAAGATGTTTTTTGCTTCTTTTTATATTTATATCCTCAATTCATATGGCTGCCATGCTAAGCAACTCAGATTAGACCAAAACTGACTGTCTGTATTCTAGAACTGAAGTGAGATGAGATGGAGGTGAGGTGATGAAACCAGAAAGGCTAAGTCAGCATCTTTTTCTGCAGCTTATTGGCTCATTGAAATTATAAGTGGTCTACTCCCCATATTCAATTCTTTGTGAAGGCCATCCACCTTGTTAACTAGGCTTAGCCCACTTAAAATGGGTTCTTGGGATTTGGAAAGCAGAGAAATGATGTCAAGATTTCATCCACCTTGTTGAACAACTTTAGCCGTGAAAGAACATCTTGGTTGATGATAAGTCTCTGCTTTTGAAAACTCCCCAGTTGCAGTGTGATGGGATCTTCTTCAGGGACAACCACAATGCTCCAGATGTCCAGATCTGCTGCTATGTCTCAATTTGTGTCCAAATAACATTTCAATGTGGAAACATTGCAAAACTCATTCTTCTTCAGAAAGGGATGGAATTAGAATGGAAACACAGGAATTTTAAGAGCAGAAACTTTGGCTTCTTATCCCACCTGGCCTTTTCACATTTGAATGTTCTACAATTGCCTAACTTGCATATATTCTTAGTTGGGAGAACAATAGTATTTTCAGAAATGAAAACCAGGCATTTATCAAACTTTGTCAGTCATATTTTTATAAAATATATGTTGACAAAATATCATTCACAAAATTTCTCAATCATCAGGAATATTCTAGAGAAAATAGACTCATAAACTCCTTCAGAACAAATGGGTAATTATGAGCAAGAATGGATTTATACAGGCAGATCTTCTCCCAGGTAGACAGGGCAGGAGTCATGAACAGACGAGCTAATTCAACTTTATTGTAAAGCTATATTAAAAGAATCTTGCAAGTACAAATTTCCCATTTTTGACAGCCTGAAAAGTTAGGGGAGGGTCCTATCCACGTTTTGTTCTATGCCTGTTATGCAACTGTGGACTCCACCCCTTTTCCTATCTGATCATTTCTAGGCAGCATCTCTTCCCCCTGGTTATTTTCACATATCATTATACTTCCTTAATAGATTGTGGGAATGCTGATGATATAACTCAATTTCAACAAAGTATAGCAAACAGTTTCATGATGTGATGACTAGGAATT
>NW_015390502.1:0-1014 GCF_001527695.2 Protobothrops mucrosquamatus | reverse complement strand
ACACCGCTCTTGCGCGAGCTGCACTGGCTACCAGTGGTCTTCCGGGTGCGTTTTAAGGTGTTAGTTACCACCTTTAAAACGCTCCATGGCATTGGACCTGGTTACCTCCGAGACCGCCTTCTGCCACAGATTTCCTCCCACAGACCGGTACGCTCCCACAGAGTGGGTCTCCTCAGGGTGCCGTCGGCCAAACAATGTCAGCTGGCGACCCCCAGGGGAAGGGCCTTCTCTGTGGGTGCCCCCACCCTCTGGAACGAACTACCCCCCGAGATCCGGATGATTCCGGATCTCCTTACTTTCCGCCGCGCCCTCAAGACATGGCTTTTCCAGCAAGCAAGCCTGACCTAGGGAGGATTTTAGTTAGGGATGATTTTAATATAATTTTAATTATGACACAGCTACTAATATTTGGCTTTTAATTTGGTTTTAGAGGGGTTTTTATTTTGGTATTTATTTATTTTATTTTGGTATTTTATTGTTACTTGTTTTTAATATGCTGTGCACCGCCCTGAGTCCTTCGGGAGAAGGGCGGTATATAAATCAAATTAATAATAATAATAAATTAATAATAATAATAAATGGGAAAACTTTGACAGTTAGAAACGTCCTGACAGTTAGAACAATTAGCCAGTGGAACAACCTGCCTCCAGAAGTGGTGAATGCTCCAACACTGGAAGTTTTTAAGAAGAAACTGGACAGCCATTTGTCTGAAATGGTATAGGGTTTCCTGCCTGAGCAGGGGGTTGGACTAGATGAGCTCCAAGGTCCCTTCCAACTTTATTATTATTATTAATAGCTATGACTAATATGAAAAAACTATGACTGATAAGAATTGGATTGAATATAAGGGAATTTAAGCGAACAAAAATTATAAAAATAGGATGTATGTTGAACTAATGAGATGTTGGTTATGAGAATAATATAAACTGAAAACAATGTTTTATATATATATATATATATATATATATATATATATATATATATATATATATATATATATATATATATATATAT
>NW_015390501.1:27504-37885 GCF_001527695.2 Protobothrops mucrosquamatus | reverse complement strand
AGGCTGTCCTGGGTTTAAAAAAAAAAAAAAAAAGGCACTGGCCATACTCTAGCCACGGTTTGTTGCAAAAGACAGACTGATGGACTTGGAAGCGTCTTTGTTTTTAGCCTGTGAATTCCAGCCTGCTTTAGCTGATCCATATGTTCCCCTTTATGGGTTTTTACCATTTTGATGACTCTTAACAATAGTCAAAACACTTGAGATCTGAACCTTCATTTAATTAACCCTCATTACGCCATGAAAGCGGTTTTTCAGTCCGGATTCTCCACGTGGGAAAATAAAAGTTCTTTTTTGTGAAGATTCAACTGGCTTAATTTCCAGGCACATTTTCCTCCACGAGTCTCCACATTTGTCTACCTTTAATTATGATTGTTTTTCCCCCCAGCCCCCCCCCCATCCAACATTTTGTTCTGTCTTTCCTTCAGGAAAAAAGAATGCTGTTTGCTTTAGATAATGATTGCATAGCTATGTTAAAATTATGAGCACCAAGAAACCATTGTTGGGGGGGGAAAAAAAAAGAGAGAGAGAGAGACACTCCACGGTGGAAAGGAGATGTCATTTTTATCCCCTGCTGTTGAGGTTTTGTCCTTGCCCTCCCTTCCTCCAGCACACTCAGCCAAGAATGCAAACCACATTCCTTCCAAAGGCGTGTCAGGTTCCAAGGCCTGAGTGAGGTGGACCCGGCGGCGAGGCGGGTGGTGAGGGTGGCGTTTTTTTCTTTCTTTCTGGTGTTTGCAAAAGGCAGCTGGTTGCTAAGCAGTGGCACCGAAGGCTCAGTCAAAGCGGAATTGTGGGATGGGGCAGCCAGGCCAGGCCGAGGTGAGTCAGCAGGGATTCAGGAGGCCCTGCAGGTGCCAGGGAAGGGAAGCCGGGCCCCGGCGGGCGCTTGGCAAGGCTAAAAGTCTCCATCCCAAAGTGAAAATCCCGGAGTGGCAACCTCCTCCGCAGGAGACATTCCCGGGGAAGAGATCCTGACTCAGCTCCCTTCCTGAAATGCACTAGCTGAAGTGGGAATTCTGCTTTTTTGAACCCAGGAAAGCAGGAGATTAAAATGAACACCCGATTAACGAATAAGGAAAGTAAAAGAATTTGATCTTGCAGAGTATATGTAGAATATATGTGCTGGAGAAGACTCCTGCGAGTCCCCTGGACCGCAAGGCGATCCAACCGATCAGTCCTGGAGGAGATCAACCCCGACTGCTCTTTAGAAGGCCAGATCCTGAAGTGGAAACTCAAGTACTTTGGCCACCTAATGAGAAGGAAGGACTCCCTGGAGAAGAGCCTGATGCTGGGAAAGATGGAGGGCAAGAGAAGAAGGGGACGACAGAGAATGAGGTGGCTGGATGGAGTCACTGAAGCAGGAGGCGTGAGCTTCAATGGACTCCAGAAGATGGTAGAGGACAGGAAGGCCTGGAGGAACGTGATCCATGGGGTCGCGATGGGTCAGAAACAACTTCGCAATTAACAACAACACATATGTACAAGCTCCCTGTTGTGCCTAACTTTGGAACGTTTCTGCGTGAGAACATTTCCTTCCTCCCTCCCTCCCCGTTCTTCCGGAAGGGGATGAGATTAAGCCTGGCCATATTTAAGAGAGGGCTCTAATAACACAGGTCCCCTGAGATGGATGCGGTCCGGGAGCATAATGTGAGCTTGCCCAGTGAGTGCTTTCACGAACGTCAAACAGCTTTCTGGTTTTAAGATTTCTCTGTAGGCAGGCTGGCTTTTCTTACACAGTCCACTTTCTGCCACTGTTTGCCTTGGCAATACTTTCTACCTCTGACTTCCACAAGAAGGCACGTTTTTCAAGCTCCATCTCAGAGCGGTTCCTAGATGGGGTTTTATTTCCTCAGCGGTGATTTCTGCTGATAAGGGAAGGAAGTTTCTCAACTCTGCTCTCTCTTGGGACATGTCGGAAAGAGGGTTGGTCGGTGGCCGGTCTTTAGTACAAAGTATTAGGGGTGGGAGGGTGGGTGGAGAAAAACCACCGTGGCTGGAGCAGCAGGAGTGAGCTGTGCCCTCTGAAAAAAAAAGGACACGGAGGGCCGGAGGATCTTTTGTTTAACTCCGACCTCCTGTTTTTTTGTCCGAGCTGACAAAGCATTCACAATCACGGGGAATTTAGGCTTGAATGGGGAAGCTGGTTCCCAGCCCAGCACTGGCCGTCGGCAGCAAGGCTGCATTATCAGCTGAACCTGATGAGGTTGGCATTTCCCTTTCATCATAGGCAGGAAGTTCAGGGGTCATGGGCCTGGAAAATACTGGCCGGCCGGCTGTTTGATCAGAGGGTGGATTAAGGGAGGGAGGGAGGGAGGAAAAGGAAGGAAGGAAGGAAGGAAGGAAGGAAGAATGTAAAAAAACGCGATGTAAAAAGGATGTTGAGACTCTAGAAAGAACGCAGAGAAGAGCAACAAAGATGATCAGGGGACTGGAGGCTAAAACATATAAGGAACGGTTGCTGGAATTGGGTATGTCTAGTTTAAAGAAGAGAAGGACGAGGGGTGACATGATAGCAGTCTTCCAATATCTCAGGGGCTGCCCCAAAGAAGAGGGAGTCAAGCTATTCTCCAAAGCACCTGAAGGCAAGGACAAGAAGCAACGGATGGAAACTGATCAAGGAGAGAAGCAACCTAGAACTAAGGAGAAACTTCCTGACAGTGAGAACAATTAGCCAGTGGAACAACCTGCCTCCAGAAGCGGTGAATGCTCCAACACTGGAAGTTTTTAAGAAGAGACTGGACAGCGATTTGTCTGAAATGGTGTAGGGTTTCCTGCCTGAGCAGGGGGTTGGACTAGATGACCTCCAAGGTCCCTTCCAACTTTACTATTATTATTATTATTATTATTATTATTATTATTATTATTATTATTATTATTATTATTATTATTATTATTATTATTATTATTATGGAAGGAAGGAAGGAAGGAAGGAAGGAAGGAAGGAAGGAACCTCTCCCTGCTGTTGGAGGCTGCTCTGCGCCCACGCAGACCAAGGCCACCGTCTGCTTGCAATTGATCAGCTGTGCTCTCCGTGAAAGGAGTGAGAATCCAAGTCTCCTATGCCAGTCAAAGCCAAGCACCAGGATTGTGACTTTTGCCCGGGGTGTTTTGCGACAGCGCAGGGGCTTCACAAGATGCAACACAATGTTAGAGAACTCCCTGAGCGAGACAGGGTTGCAAGGATCCTCATTCAAACGCAAGGCGTTTTTTTTTTATAGTTTATAGTTACCCCGGAAAAAGAAGTATTCAAGAGTTGCCTTTCGACGAGATGGGCGGCCCATCAGTCTAATAAACAAACAAACTTTTGCGGGCGCTCTGAAAGAGGAGCGAAGCGGGAGGAAAGCCGGAAGGTGGCGGGAGGCGGCAAGGAAAGAAGCCGAGTCCCCTTGCAGTGAGCCCATCCTTCAGCAGAAACCCAATTCTCAAGCTGAAAGATGCACCGTGTTCTGCCCCGCTGTGCTCCTCCCGGATGAAAAAAAAAAACGAGAGGAGAACTGGGGAATTCCTCCTTCAAGCAGGTGCCAGGAAGTGCACCCCACGTTGCTGAGCCCCGGATAGAGGGGGATTATTAGCAGCTGCTGGCAATAGACGCCTTTCCGGGTTGGAGTCCCAAGCAGGTGTAATTAACAGTGGAGAAGAGTTAGGTCCCCTCCCTGGCTGAGACCCAGCCTCTCCCTTGAAGTATTGTTAGGGGTGGGGTGTGTGTGTGTGTGTTTGCATTTGTTTGTTTGAGCAGCATGTGGCCTCCTTTTATCCCGTTTTCGGAGAAATGCTTCAAAACAGACCTTCGCATGAATCAAACACGGACAGTGCCCTTTAAGGAGTATTGTCAGCCAGTTCAGAAAAATAACCGTTTTTCAGTAGCCCCCTCTTAATTCGCCGATCAGCACATTGATCGGTAAAACACAAAGAGGGATTAATAATGAAAAGTCTGGTGAAAGAGGACGGCGCTTTGGGAAGACAGCCAAAATGCATCCGCATCTCGGGAATAATCTCGCGAGGACATCCACAGGAACGAAGAGAAATTTGGTCTGGGTCTCCCGGTGCTTGGACTCCTGACTTCTGCGGAAACTGACAGCCATTTTCTGCCGTTGACATCCTGTCCAGAGTCTTTTGACACAGGCTGAGCCGTAGAGGCTGGCAATTGACTTGCCCTGCCTGGCATTGCCCGCCCTCCTCTGGATTCAGTCGAAGAAGCTCTACCAAGCTCAGCCAGCAGTTTCCATTGGGGGCGACCAGCGGCCTCTCTCCCTTTCCTTCTCCTCCGACTTGGGCTTATTAAGGAAAAGGGGGCTCCTTTCAGACACAACAAAACAAGCCAATGATTGTGCCTTGCTGGACCACCTCTGTTTTGCTTCACTCGCCCCTGAAGTGGCTAAGTTGCCGTTGTTTTCTCCTCCTTGCTGGAAACCTCCATTTGTGTGCTGGGGCCGATCCGGCTTGCGTCGGCCCAAGTTAGTGGGCAAGAAATGGGCGTAGATGTGAAGCCGGGAGGCCTGCTAATAACAGATCAGGCACCCGGCCCTTGGTTTGCTGACGTCATTCCTCAACTTTCTACGACAGGTTGTCGTTCAAAGAAAGCCTTCCTCTAAGCCTGAAGGCATTCTGTCCCGTCCAGTTGCTGTCCCGTCGTGTTTACAAAGCAGAGGAGAGCAGAGCCATCCGTCAGGTTTGAGGTTGTCCTCTGGCTCCCTCGTCCACGTCCCCACCCAGGCCTTCTAGCATGGGGCGAAAGGAGCGATGAGTCAGGCTGCTGCCCTTGGGTTTGTAATAATAATAATAATAATAATAATAATAATAATAATAATAATAACAACAACAACAACAACAACAACAACAACAACAAACAACAAACAACAAACAACAACAATAATAATAATAGTAAAGTTGGAAGGGACCTTGGAGGTCATCTAGTCCAACTCCCTGCTCAGGCAGGAAACCCTATACCATTTCAGACAAATGGCTGTCCAGTCTCTTCTTAAAAACTTCCAGTGTTGGAGCATCCACAGCTTCTCGAGGCAAGTTGTTCCACCGGCTAATTGTTCTCACTGTCAGGAAATTCCTCCTTAGTTCTAGGTTGCTTCTCTCCTTGATGAGTTTTCATCCATTGCTTCTTGTCCGGCCTTCAGGCGCTTTGGAGAATAGCTTGACTCCCTCTTCTTTGGGGCAACCCCTGAGAGATTGGAAGACCGCTATCATGTCCCCCCTCGTCCTTCTCTTCATTAAACTAGACAGACCCAATTCCAGCAGCTGTTCTTCATATGTTTTAGCCTCCAGTCCCCTGATCATCTTTGTTGCTCTTCTCTGCACTCTTTCTAGAGTCTCAGCATCTTTTTTACATCGAGGTGAGTCCAACCCCTTGCTCCAGCAGGAAACCCTCTAACATTCCAGACAGGTGGCTGTCCAGACTTTTCTTAAAAACCTCCAGGAGAGAGAAAGGAGAGCCAGGCTGGTCTAGGTCTGATCCAGCCTAGCTCCGGCACGATCTTAGAGCTGCGCGTGCAGGACAGTAAGCATGGACAGAGTGCCTTTTCTCTTATACCTTCACTCCCCAGAAGCCAGGGAGCGGGGAGCAGGTTGTTTTGGTTGAGGCAAATATCTGTGGAGGCAATTCTAGCAAGTCATTGCTCTGGCCTTTCCACCAGGGAGGCAGAAAACAAAACAAGAAAGGATTTTTACTCACACACGGTGCTTTGTAATCCAAGGGTTAGGAAAACAACATTTTGTCCGATCAGATAAAAAAAGACAGCATTGGTCACACTGGCAGATAACTTACATTTGACCTCTTTGGGAGTTCATTACCATGAACCATGGTCTTCTTTTGGACCACTAGTGAGGATTAGGGGTTGGGGTACTATATCACTTTACCACTTTACAAGGCCTTGGTAAGGCCACACTTGGAATACCGCATCCAGTTTTGGTCACCACGATGTAAAAAAGATGCTGAGACTCTAGAAAGAGTGCAGAGAAGAACAACAAGGACGATTAGGGGACTGGAGGCTAAAACATATGAGGAACAGTTGCTGGAATTGGGTCTGTCTAGTTTAATGAAGAGAAGGACGAGGGGGGACATGATAGCAGTCTTCCAGTATCTCAGGGGCTGCCACAAAGAAGAGGGAGTCAAGCTATTCTCCAAAGCGCCTGAGGGTAGGACAAGAAGCAACGGATGGAAACTAATCAAGGAGAGAAGCAACCTGGAACTAAGGAGAAACTTCCTGACAGTGAGAACAATTAACCAATGGAACAGCCTGCCTCCAGAAGCGGTGAATGCTCCAACACTGGAAGTTTTTAAGAAGAGACTGGACAGCCATTTGTCTGAAATGGTATAGGGTTTCCTGCCTGAGCAGGGGGTTGGACTAGATGACCTCCAAGGTCCCTTCCAACTTTACTATTGTTGTTGTTGTTGTTGTTGTTGTTGTTGTTATTATTATTATTATTATTATTATTATTATTATTATTATTATTATTATTATTATTATTATTATCCCAGTTGTGCTGATCCAGTATGGTTAGCTGTGGGAGCCAAGAGGTCAGCTTGGCAGGAGATGCAGGCAGGAATCTTGAAGCTGTTGGGTTCCGGATGGAATAATCAGCTCCTAAGGCCTCTTTCTTCCTCCGGATGGAGAACTTTGCCCCTTTGGGGGGAGGGGTTCCTCCTGAATCCATCGCTAGCCAGGCCTGTTTTTCCACGAACAGGATGGCACTTATTGGAACTGGTTGATGAGAAAGGTGCCACATCTTTTAAAATGCAGATTTGTTGTCTTCCTTGCCAACTTTTGACCCCAGGAATATTTCAGGAGCTTGCAGGTTTCACTCCCGTTAAAAGCGATCCCTTGGATTACTGGGATTCTCCAGAAAGAAAATGGCTCCCCGGGAAGGGATGGGAGAAGAGAGGGGCTTTTCCTGGCTAAGAGGGGAAGGGGGTTTCCTTCCGTGGGGACTGTGCAGAGTCTTGTCCTGTCCTGCCAGGCCTTGGCTGGAAGAGGAGGCGAGTTCCAGGGAGGGAGGCTGGCCAGACGGGTGGGTGGGTGGGTGGGTGAAGCTGGCTCCCCGCTAGAAATACCACTGTAAATACGTGTCTCCTCCTGGGAAACATGCCACAGATAAGGAGGCTTGCGCCGTGCCAAAAAGCTGACTTTGGCTGCCCCTGCTTTTGACAGCCCTCGGTCGGAGAGGAAGCTGGGATGCAGCTGGCAGGAAAAATCTGCATCTTTACCCTTAACCGAGGTTAAAGGTAAGGAACGCAGTTTCCAAACATCGGTTTGTAGTTTCCTCCCAGTCCCTTAAATAATAATAATAATGATAAAGTTGGAGGTCATCTAGTCCAACCCCCTGCTCAGGCAGGAAACCCTATACCATTTCGGACAAATGGCTGTCTAGTTTCTTCTTAAAAACTCTCAGTGCTGGAGCATTCACCGCTTCTGGAGGCAGGTGGTTCCACTGGTTAATTGTTCTGACTGTCAGGAAGTTTCTCCTTAGTTCTAGGTTGCTTCTCTCCTTGATGAGTTTTCATCCGTTGCTTCTTGTCCTGCCTTCAGGCGCTTTGGAGAATAGCTTGACCCCCTCCTCTTTGGGGCAGCCCCTCAGATATTGGAAGACTGCTATCATGTCCCCCCCGCGTCCTTCTCTTCCTTAAACTAGACATCCCCAATTCCATCAACCGTTCCTCATATGTTTTAGCCTCCAGTCCTCTAATCATCCTTGTTGCTCTTCTCTGTACTCTTTCTAGAGTCTCAACATCTCTTTTACATCTGTGGTGACCAATGATCAGGAACGATTAACTCTTAAAAAGCCAGGAAACCGGATCCCTAGCAGAGCCCAGGACGTTTCAGCATTAGGGTAGCTGGCATCCTTAGAGTTTCCCCCACTCTCCCTTCTTGAACTTATCCAGCTGTTTTCCTCCTTTGTTGGCTGACTGAACGGGAGGCCACAAGGGCATGCTGCCGCCTGGATGGTGGCTATTACTGGACAGCAGGCCCGGTGTAGCTTGGCTAGCTTATAGGAGACATCTGGAAAACCCCTTTTTCGCTTTCAAGCACTTCCTTTGTCCCTTTGCTCACCTGACTGCTGGTGGAGGCGTGCCCCTGGGCTGGAGAAAGAAGAATTGCTCTGGGCCATTTTAGGCTCATTGTTTCTCCCAGGACAAATTGGAGGGACTTCCCCCCCCCCCCCGTTGCCCACAATCACGCCTTCCAGATCAGAGTTAGATCCGCTGGTTCACCATCGCTCCCGTCTCCCCCCTCCATGGTTGGCCTGCCACATTCCTTCCATTCCTTCTCAGCAGAGCAATCACCCCAGTTACCAAACGTAAAAAAAATGTTAATTTTTTTTTTTATGCTGAAGATAGATAGGAAGCCAAGCAATCTGATGATGACCCTCTGACTGAGGCTAGGCCTAGGGACTGGCTGCACGGGGAGTAGCCAGGAGAGCCTCAGCCCAGCTACTCAAACAACATCAAAGGACGGGGTGGCGGGTGTTTGCTGAGTAAGAAAAGTTCCTCCCAGGAAAGACTGGGATTAATTGCCTGGCGCGCGCGCACACACACACACACACACACACTTCTGAGGCTACCCCAGCGATAGGAAGGAGGTGTGTGTGTGTGGGGGGGGGGAGGTAATAGCAGCTTAGCCCCAGAGGAGCACCGGCTGAGCATCCAGGAAGGCCCCCACCTTTTGCCCCCTCTCCATGGAGGGCAGAAAACCCCTGGCTGAACTACTCCATGGAGCTGGAACTGCCTAAGGGTGTCAGAAAAACCGAGGTGACCCACCCTGAGGTTTGCTCTTCTTTTACACAAGGCTTGTGGATTTAATCCGGGGCGGGTGCTGCTTTTGCAGTTCTCGGGGCACCTCTGGTCTTGCTGGATTCACCCGGGCTGGCTTGAGACATTCCCAAATATTCCAAGCTCTTTGGCCCTCAGTAACTTAAGAAAGTCTCCTCCCCACATAGAATTAACATGGTTTTTCCTCTGTTGTTGTTTGTTTTCCGGCGATTTCTCTTGTCTAATCCATGTCTGCCTGTCAGCATATGTTGATGTGCATGAACAGTGCCAAGTATTTTTCCATATTTGGTTGATTAATTAGATTTATTTCCTGCCTTCCTTCTAAGGAGACGGCTTTGCCCTTTCTCGCTCTCTCTCGGTCATATCCGTGCTTCCTTCATAAATCGTGAGAGCTTACAGCGGAATAAGATGGGCAGCCTTTTCTAACAACAGCTGACTCTGGAAGGCAGCCGGATGTAAGCACAGGTCGTCCTCGACTTACAACCGTTCATTTAGCGACCGCCCGAAGTCACAACGGCATTGAAAAAAGGGACTTAGGATCCTTTTTCACACGTACAAAAGCCTCCCCGCGGTCACGTGATCAAAATCCAGACGCTTGGCAACTGACTCCTATTTATGACAGTCACTGTGTCCCGGGGTCAGGCGGTCCCCCTTTTGCAACCTTCTGACCGGCAAAGTCCACGCGGAAGCCGGATTCACTTAACAACCGTGTCACTCACTTAACAACTGCAGGGATTCACTTAGCAACCGTGTCACTCACTTAACAACAGCAGGGATTCGCTTAGCAACCGTGGTGAGAAACATGGCAAAATTCACTTAACAAATGTCCTGTTTAGCAACGAAAATGTTGGGCTCAACGGAGGTTGTTTTTTCCCCCCTCTCTCCTCTGTTACTACAGAAAAGGGTGTCCCTTAGGCCCAGGAGACGGCGTAATGAGAAAGGAACCGGCTAATGCCGGTTGGGGCTAATGGTAGGTGGGTTAATCATCAGTCTGATGGGTGAGCAAAGAACTGGAGGTGCCCTTGCGTGGCGGAGGGAACGGGGAGCAGAGCTAGTTGGATCTCACCCTGGCTGGACAAGCTCTTCTTGGCAGCCCCTTTGAGCCATAATCCCCGGAGGAGAGGGGAGCTCTTGAAGAGTCAGGAGGGAGGCCAGTTCCCGGGGCACAATTCGGCCCTTAGCGTTCACCCAAGCAGATCCTTGGTCACTCATTTACTCACCGCTTCTCCGTGGGACACAGAGCAGAATGGGAGCCCTCCGTTCAGCCCCACAAAATGCAGGGGTGGGTGGGGAAGTTGCAGCCTCTCTCTCTCTCTCTCTCCCACGCGCCCGGTAGCTTTTAGCTTTTTGACACAGGGGTTGTTCCGCTCACTAAACCCTTGGGTGTTCCTTTCCCCCAGGAGAAGGGTCATGAGCTGGTATTTCATATTCTCTCTCTTTCTCTTTCTCTTTCTCGCTCCCTCCCTTTCCCTCTCCCTCCCTCTCTCTCTTTCTCCCCGTCTCTCTCTTTCTCTCTCTCCATCCCTCTCTTTCTCTCTCCCTCTCCTTCTCCTTCTCCCTCTGTCTCTATATCTCTCTATCTCCCCCTCTCTCTTTCTCCCC
>NW_015390501.1:23811-26724 GCF_001527695.2 Protobothrops mucrosquamatus | reverse complement strand
TCTCCCTCCCTCTCCCTCTCTCTCTATCTCCCTCTCCCCCCCCTCTCTCTCTCTCTCTCACACACACACACACACACACCAACTCTCCATGGCAAGATTGACCTGTGTGCACCAACCCTGGCTTTGAGGGTCCTTCTCTTTCCAGCAACTTCAGCAGTCCCTCCCTGGCCCCCCTCCTCAGAAGGGCTGCCTCTCTGTCTGGGGAACTGGCCCTATGAGGATGCTGGTGAGAGCGAGAGACGCAGCCAGCCCAGCCAGCATTAAATTGACAATATCCACAAACGATAAATCTCCTTAGAGGAGATCTGTAACTAGAGACATGAAGAAATGCAGGTCTTCTGTGAAGTCTTTTTTTTTTGGGGGGGGGGTGGGGGGGTGGGAATGAAAGGCCTCTGACTTGCTTTAAAGAAATCTAAATAGATAGATCTGTAGAATATGAAGTGCTTGAACCACAGTTCTGTTAGGAGTTCTCACAATGGAATTTAAAGCCTGGCTGAGGAAACGCAGGTTTTTTCCAAGTCACAGCCGCGATTTCGGTGGGTTACCTTGCCAGCCGAAAACTTAAACTTTTCTTACAGTTTTGAACCTGCATTTTTATCTGGGCATATTTCTATCTTTATTTATTCTCCCAACTTGTGGCAAAGCCAGCTGAAAACTCCGTGTTTGGCTGATAGAACGTTGCTGCCCCCTAGTGGCCAGGAAAAGCATGGGACATTCCATGCTGAAAAGCAGCATAGCAGTCCAGGGTTAATTCTGCAATTAGAAATTGGCCTTTTGCAGGAGTCTAGCGCTGCTTTTTCAGTTGTCTCGGACCGCTGCCGTGCATGAAAAAGTCACGAAGTTGTGGAGTTAAACAGCGACACATTCTGTGCGGTCTGACAAGTCCCATCTTCCAAGCACCCCTTCTTTTCCACGTGCTGGCTTTTTGGGGTATGTCAGCATCTGCTGAATGCGAAACGATACTTTATAGTTTTTGGAAAAAAAGAAAATTGGGGATGGAAAAAAAAGAGAGAGGAAAATCTTAAAAATTGGCAGAGGGACATCAGACTTATCCAAAAGAGAAGCAACTTAGAACTAAGGAGAAATTTCCTGACAGTGAGGAAAATTAACCAGAGGAACGGCTTCCCTTCAGAAATTGTGGGTGCTCCCCCACTGGAGGCTTTTAAGAAGAGACTGGACAGTCACTTGTCTGAAATGGCATAGGGCAGGGGTCTTCAAACTGCCGGCCCGTGGGCGGATGCGTCATGCGGAAGCTGGGCCCACCTCAGCTCCAGCAAGGGGAAAAAAAGGTGTGATACGTCGCGACACGTCACATGACGCAGCAAGTTTGACACCCCTGGTAAATGGTTTCCTGTTTGAGCAGGGGGCTGGACTAGAAGACCTCAAAGGTCCCTTCCATCTCTTGCTATTCTGTATTTGTTGCTCATTTGTTAGCGGGATCCTTTTAAAAATCTCATCTTCTGCACCTAATGAGACCAAGCGTGCTAAAGTCACGTTGCCATGAAAATAAAGACCGCTTTATTTTAGCAATTTCTAACCATTTTATTTGAACAATGTTAGCAAAAGATCCGATATTTAATGTTTCAGCATTGCTTGCCTGGCTCAGAGGCCAAAACGGCCAGCTCAGCCTGCTTCTGCCTTGTCCGCCCTCAGAAAAATGGCATCTCCACAGAACAGGATCCTTTTGTTTCCATTCAGCCTTTGTGGCTTCCAGGGTTGTGGAAACCCCTGATAGGCGCCAATCTCTTTTGAAGAGGAAATCAAGGTTTCCGCTTTACCCAAAGCCCCTTTGACTCAGGGTTACCCCCCATTTCCATGCTTTGGAGCCTTCTCTGGGTCGTTCCAACGTAGGACATCTCCTTGGGCCGTCGTCAGAAGCAGCAGGGTCTGTCGGAGGTGGAGAATCTGATCGAGGCTCCAGGGGATTCCTGCCTCAAGGTTTCAGCGGCTTGCTAGCCATGAAATCCAGTCCTGTCTCTGGGCCCTAGGGAGAAAAACAAAACAAAACAAAAAATAAAAAAAATAAAACAGTCAGACAGCTCAAAGGAGAGTCCCTCAGTGAGGAGGACACAAGCTCCCTGGCTTGCCTACTTTACTCTGCTACCAGGTGGGGATGGGAAGGAAGAGGAGCAGAGGGCTGCCTCTGCAGGGAGGGCACCAACTTGACTTCTGGAGGGCATGGGGCGTTGGTGGTGTCACCTCAGCAACAGCTGGATTGGAGCCGGATGGCCGTCCGTTTCCTTCGTTTTGCTTTTGCTTCCATGCGCGATCTACACCCCTGGGATTTCCCGGTGGTGCCACATCCAGCCCAAACCAGGTCTGAGCCACTTACCTTTTGGGAGAGCTTCCGAGGTTGGTTAAGCACTTCCACCACCACGTGTGACACCGATGGTTAAGTTGCTCCAGAAGGATCACCTCCGTCTGTCGGAGGGAGTGGCAGCCTGGACCAGGGGTAGGCAACCTTGGCTCTTTTATGACTCGTGGACTTCCAGAATTCCCTGAGCCAGCATGGGGGAACTATGGCCCCTTCATGACTCGTGGACTTCAACTCCAGAATTCCTGAGCCAGCATGGTGGAATTATGGCCCCCTCATGACTTGTGGACTTCAACTCCCAGAATTCCTGAGCCAGCATGGGGGAATTATGGCCCCTTCATGACTTGTGGACTTCAACTCCCAGAATTCCTGTGCCAGCATGGGGAAAACTATGGCCCCCTCATGACTTGTGGACTTCAACTCCCAGAATTCCTCAGCCAGCAGGGCTAAGCATGGAAACCTCTCCCTTTCCCCTCAACATGGCTGGCTCAGGAATTCTGGGAGTTGAAGTCCACGAGTCATAAAAGAGCCAAGGTGGCCTACCCCTGGCCTGGAGTCTTAGGTGGCCAAGGGTGTCTTACATCACGGATCTCTCTCGT
>NW_015390501.1:10012-23058 GCF_001527695.2 Protobothrops mucrosquamatus | reverse complement strand
TCATGACTTGTGGACTTCAACTCCCAGAATTCCTCAGCCAGCAGGGCTAAGCATGGAAACCTCTCCCTTTCCCCTCAACATGGCTGGCTCAGGAATTCTGGGAGTTGAAGTCCACGAGTCATAAAAGAGCCAAGGTGGCCTACCCCTGGCCTGGAGTCTTAGGTGGCCAAGGGTGTCTTACATCACGGATCTCTCTCGTTTGCTGGAGAGGAAAACCACTTACTCGCTCTCTGCCTTGAGGATCACCTCCGTGCTTTCGTCTCTGTGGTTCTGGGCTATGGAGAGGCAGAAGGTCCATCCTGGGAGCCCTAAGGGTTTGGCTCTGAAAAGCTCAGCTTTGACGTGACCCGTCCAGGCGTAGTCCTTCACTAAGAAGCGCCCGTCTCTGGAAGGAAGAGAAAGGAGGGAGGCCTTTTAGGCTTTGGGACCAGGCTGGATCCCCCCTACCTAGCGGGTAGATTTCCCCGGACTCCGGATTCCTAAATAGCCCGGGTGAGGGTCTTCTGACGCAGAGGGGGACTTACTCCTTGACGTGAGAGAGCAGCAGTAAGTCGTTGAAGAGATGCAGATGGATGGGCTTCATGGTGACCTGGGGCCGATAGCCGAGTCCGGCCTCTTGAACCAGGACCTGCCGGAGTTCTCCTTCGCGAACCAGCCAGCGGCCTTGGCTGAAATGAGGAAGGGGCTGGAGAAAGGAAGGATGGAGGCTCAGCTTCCTTAAGGAAAATAGGAGAGCAGCCCAGGTGGGCATCTCTAGGGGCTCTTAGTAGGGCTTGTGGCAGAGAATCTGATCCGGGTGTGGGGCCTGATGGGAGGCAGGGGCCGCGAGAATTAAACGGGGGGACTTTGGCTTACGGTTCAGCTTTCCCTCCAAATAAATGTGCGTTTTCCCCTTCAAAAATAAACAACAACAAAGCAAAACGGAGCCTCAGCAAGTGTGTTTTTCAAAAGAGAGTAGCGGCTTGGAATTCCCGTCATTATTTCCCCTTGAAGTAAAATTCAGACTCATTTGCAAATAGTTTGGCCAGCTTTTTTGAGTCTGGCCTCGCAGGAGGAACGGGCAACACACTTTGTTCCCTATAAATTGCCAAGACTGGCAACCCTATCGACCAGTTGGCAGAGACATTGGCACTGGCACGTAGGCAAGCAGAAAGATGAAAAGGGGACACAGCAGAGATGCAACTTTTCTGGATTCGACCAGGATGAGTCATTTTTCTCGCCCAGCATCCTGCTAGTCAAACACTTTGAAGAATCGTATTGGTAGACCATAAACAGAATATTCTCCTCGGCTTGACAGCCTGTGAAAATGCAGAACTGCGCCTTCTACTGTCTTTTCATTTGTCCTCCCCCCTCCCCAAGTATTTTTATCCAAGCAGTTTCGCGGCTGATCAATATTCTTTTAGAAACAACGGCCATTTCTTTAAAACCCCGAAGGAAACCGGACTGGCGTAACCCTTTATGCCAGATTACAGCATTCCCATCTATAAATTAACGATGGTCATGCGATAACTTTTCACAGGCGTGAAAGGTCAACTCACGTTGACCTTGGAGAAGTCCATCCGTTTTTCCAGCGACACCAACTCCTCTTTCTGCTTCATGAGTTGGACATTCTCGTTGCACTGGGACACAATCTGGAAAAGGGCAGGAAGAGGTTTGTCTCGCACGGAGACCGCCGCACTGGGCCGAGGCTGGAGGAGCCTTACGGTCAAGGAGGAAGAATGGAAAGAAGGAGCCACGAAACGGAAACGTGGAAGGATCTCCCCGGGAGCACTTACCTCCCCCACGGCCTCATGGGCCAAGCCCACTGATTTTGCCAGCTCAGAATCGGGTCTGGTCCACTTCAGGATGTTCTGACATGGAGGGAGAGAAAGCACAGGCATGTCAAATGGGTCACCCGGTTCTCTTTTTCTACTTCTTCTCCTAGGCAAGGAAGGACCCTGGAGCTGAGTTCCGTTTCACGGGGGAAGCCAGAGGGAGCCACCGCCTGGGGGTCAGCTATTCGGGGCCTCAACCATCAGGCCCCATGCAAAAGTACAGCGCGCTCTGTCCCCGTCACCAAACAAGCGCAGCCAGTTTCTGCCATGCAGGGCGGAGGGGATATTTTCCAGGCAGCGTTGCTTTTCTCTATCCCCCTAAATAAGCCCTGGGATTTCCTTCTGGGATTGACCTGGATAACCTCATCTCGTCTTGGAAACTAGGTGGGAGTCAAGCCTGGTTGCTACTCAAGTGGAAATGGAGGTAGTAACAGATTTTATCTTCCTGGGCTCCAAGATCACCACAGATGGGGACTGCAGCCAAGAAATTAAAAGACGCTTGCTCCTGGGGAGGAAAGCTATGGCAAATCTAAACAGCATACTCAAAAGCAGAGACATCACCCTGCCAACAAAAGTGCATATGGTCAAGGCCATGGTTTTCCCAGTTGCAATGTATGGCTGTGAAAGTTGGACCGTAAGAAAGGCTGAGCGCCAAAGAATGGAGGCCTTTGGACTCTGGTGCTGGAGAAGACTCCTGCGAGTCCCCTGGACTGCAAGGCGATCCAACCGGTCAGTCCTAGAGGAGATCAACCCCGACTGCTCTTTAGAAGGCCAGATCCTAAAGTTGAACCTCAAGTCCTTTGGCCACCTAATGAGAAGGAAGGACTCCCTGAAGAAGAGCCTAATGCTGGGAAAGATGGAGGGCAATAGAAGAATAAAGGGATGACAGAGAATGAGGGGGCTGGATGGAGTCCCTGAAGCAGTAGGCCTGAGCTTAAATGGACTCCAGAAGATGGTAGAGGACAGGAAGGCCTGGAGGAATGTTGTCCATGGGGTCGCGATGGGTTGGACACAACTTCGCAACTAACAACAACAGGCCAGACCCAAAGGCTAGAAAAACACCCTGAAAATGGAGAGTCGGAATCCCTTTTGCACGGTCCTATCCATGCATTCAGCAGAAGCTGACCTCAACGGAAAGGTGTCTTCACCTTAAAACAAAAACGCCTTTGGGGGTGGCCCTTGAGGAGAAGGGAAATAAATTGCTCTGGAACCAGTAAGTGAAATAAGCATTCTTTCCCCCCCCACACACACACACCTGCAGAAGGATTTTGAGCCGAGTGATCCTCTGAAAGGGCAACACCAGGAAGGATTTCAGGGGCTGCCTCTGGCAGATGGGATGCTCCTCCAGTGCGCGCAGGACCTGCGTGAAGCGGCTGTTCCCCTTCCTGGCTTGGTGGAGGGAACAAAGAGAAGTTTCAGGGGGGCCCCCCAGTGCGCTAATGCACGCCCCCAAAGGTGACCTCAGCTCAGGAAAGGTAGGCATAAGGTGGATGTAGAATGGGAGCTAAAATTGGCTCTGTTGAACCCCGTCTTGAGTGTGAATCTGTGGGACCCGTCAAGGAGATGCTTTGTCTAGTGCAGCCGGCCACCAACGGACCAAAAGAGGGAGTCAAGCTATTCTCCAAAGCGCCTGAAGGCTGGACAAGAAGCAACGGATGGAAACTAATCAAGGAGAGAAGCAACCTAGAACTAAGGAGAAACTTCCTGACAGTGAGAACAATTAACCAGTGGAACAACCTGCCTCCAGAAGCGGTGAAGGCTCCAATACTGGACGTTTTTAAGAAGAGACTGGACAGCCATTTGTCTGAAATGGTATAGGGTTTCCTGCCTGAGCAGCGGGTTGGACTAGATGACCTCCAAGGTCCCTTCCAGCTCTGTTTATTCTGCTACTTTCCTTTCCTTTCCTTTCCTTTCCTTTCCTTTCCTTTCCTTTCCTTTCCTTTCCTTTCCTTTCCCTTCCTTCCTTCCTCATCACTGGAGGTTTTTAAGAAGAGATTGGACAGCCATTTGTCTGAAATGGTGTAGGGTTTCCTGCCTGAGCAGGGGGTTGGACTAGATGACCTCCAAGGTCCCTTCCAACTTTATTATTATTATTACTAGTCCTTTGTTGCACCCTGTGACCCTCCCAACTCTCCTGTCACTCTGCGTCCCCTCTGCTCCTCACATCAGCCATTGCATGAGCTGCTCCTGATACATCTGGTTGGTGACGTAGGGAACGTAAACCCGGTGGAAAGCCGGACAGTGTTTCAGGATCACTTCCCCGAGACACGGCAAGAAGACATCCTGGTCCAGGTGATCCTCCAGCTGCAGCAGAAACCTGCAGGGGGCAGAGAGGAGGAGGAGGAGGAGGAGGAAGGGGAGCAAGAGGACCGTGTGGGTGTGGGATGCCCTGCAGGTGATTGTCCCAGGAGGCTTCCAAAGGCCTTGGCGGGTTAAGGAAGAGGCGCAGAAGAGCGAGGGGGTGGCCCTACCTCTCACTGGTGTCCTTGACTTGGGAGAGATTGGAGAAGAGCTGCTGCAGTTGGGCCCCGGTGAGAGCCCCGCGCAAGGCCGGAGACAGCTGGAAGTGGAAGAGGGCCACCCGGAGGCTGCGCAGGTAGGAGGCCTCGGACGTGATCACCTCGAACATGGCCTGCCATGGAGACAAAGGCAGGCGGGGCTGCTGGGAGCGGAAACGGATCTTGCCAAACCCAGGGATTAGTCCTACGCTGCCTGTCAAACCAAGGTTGCGGGGAGGGATTGGATTCCTCAGCGTGCCTGGCTGAGGAATTCTGGGAGTTGAAGTCCCCAAGTCATCAAAGGGCCAACTTTGAAGACCCCTGGTATAGACTCTCCTGCTTGAGCAGGGGGTTGGGCTAGATGACCTCCAAGGTATCCCTTTATGTTCTAGCTCAAGGGTCTTTAAACATGGCCCTTTGATGACTCGTGGACTTCAACTCCCAGAATTCCTCAGTTGAAGTCCACAAGTCATGAAGGGGCCTTAGTTCCTCCATGCTGGCTGAGGCATTCTGGGAGTTGAAGTCCACAAGTCATGAAAGGGCCTTAGTTCCTCCATGCTGGCTGAGGCATTCTGGGAGTTGAAGTCTACAAGTCATCAAAGGGCCACGTTTGAAGACCCCTGCTCTACTAAGGGCAGCAAACTGTGGACAAAACGATGCTATTAATTAAGAAATTCTCCTCCTTTGCCTTCTTCTCTCAGCCGGGGCTTGGACCCGATCGGTTGTCCCGATTGCCCAGATTTTGCCTCCTGCCTCTCTCAGGTGCATCAAGTCTCGGCTGCTGCCTGGGCCCTCTCTTCCCCCCCTGCCCTCCCGCATGTGCATTTCTCGGGTACCTCCTGCAGGTGGCGCTGCTGTGCTGGGAGTCCCTCCAGCAGCCCTCTGCTTTTCACCTCCGGGATCTCCTGCCAGAAGGAGAAGCTGTAATCCCGCTGGGGGGAGAGCGAGGCAGCCCCTAGCAGGGCGGAGGAGAGCAGGGCGGTGGTGGAGAAGGCGGCACCCACCGGGCAGGCCTGGGGCTGCTTCTCTGGCGCCTTCAGCCGGTTCATCCCAGGGGTTTGAGAGACGGGCTCTAACCGGAAAAGCGGGACAGAGGGAGACACTCAGTCCAGCATCCCAGAAGCGGTGGGACCCCTGCCAGCCCACCTTTCTCAGTAACTCCGTGTGTTGCTGCGTTACCTCTGCCCAGAGAGCCTCATCCTCTTTACAGGACAAGAGGAAGAGGATCCCCCGGGCATCGCTGGCGGCTGGGATCCTTCCTTCCACCCCAGAGACCACCCCAGGGCATTTACGCACCGTCTTTTGATCCTCTCTGCTGATGGTCAGCTTCCTTCGCCCCTTTTCCAGAGCTTCTCCAGAGTATTCTAGAAGCAAGAGAGAGAGAGAAAGAGACGTTGGGGAGATGTTGGCCGTCCTAGTTGCCTCCTGTCCCACCGTTCGGTAGAGTTGCAAAATGCCTTCGGATTCCCTTTGGGCAAAAGATGCCAAGCCTCTCCCGGTGCTGTTGTTGTTTTACGAAGATCTCAAGAGATGCACAGGTGAATTACACAGGGAGAGCGGCATTGTCGAAAAGCTCTTTTTTTCTATGGATAGCTTAGCTTGGCGTCTTGCTGATGGCAAGAATTCACGTAGTAACTCAATGACAGTTTGTTTAGTGACGGTTTAACGTTACAACGGCACTTTAAAAAGGGCCTTATGACTAATTTTCACACTTATGACCATTACCGCCTCCCCATGATCACGCGATTTGCATTCAGACCCTTGGCGACCGACTCCCCATTTATGACAATTGCAGCGTCCCCGGGGGGATCACGCGATCCCCTTTTTGCGACCTTCTGACAGGCGAAGTCAAGGGGGGAAGCCAGATTCACTTAACAACCGTGCTACTAATTTAACAACGGCAGTGATTCACTTAACAAATGCGGCAAGAAAAGTCGTAAAGCTTGCTTAACAAGTTTCTCATTTAGCAAGATAAATTCTGGTCTTCAAGTCAAGGGACGACCTCTACTGCCAAAACAGTAACGTAGCCAATCAGTTCCGGCAACAAAATCCGAAGGCGGCATTTTTCCCAGAGCCACAAGGGGAAACTGAGGAACACTGGACAGCCGTGCTTGGGGAGGGTTACTGCCTAGCCTAAGCAAAGCATCTTCTGCATGGCTTGGTTCTCCCCCCCTCCCCCCCTCCCTGCCCAGGTGAGCAATGGAGGATACCTGGTGCCCGGGCGTAGCCGTGGCTGCGCCCTGACCTCGGGCAGGCTCTCCCGGGGAGCACGAGGGGCCGGATTCTGGGACGCCATTGCCGGGGACCTCTGTGCGGGCTCCGGGGTCTCTGATAGGCCTGGCAGCTGGGCGATGGCAGAGAAGGACAGCCGCCTTTGTGCGTCCTGCGTGCCGCACAGCTAGATGCTGTCAGTCCGGAAGGAGACGCTGCGAAAAGGGAGCAGAACACCCACACGCACACCCACACCAGATGGCTCCTCGGCTCCTGTTGGGAAAAGGAAGCTGGTGTGTGCCTCGGTTGTCAAAACACAAAAGTCTCCCGGGGTTTCTTCTTCTGCCACTGACTGCAAAAGTTGTTGGCTTTTATTTCAGTGGATGGGGAAAACAAGGCTTAGCAGCTCCCCCCCCCCTCTGTGGGTTAGGGATGGGCAACGCAGAGAAGTGGTCGCTGCCCCTTGTGTCTGTGAAGGCTGGGCTGCCAGATGTTGGAAGAGAGCAGGAAAGGAGATCCTCCAATGGAGGCAGAATGTGTGTTTTCCCCCCCTCCCCTCCTAACTCCTTCCTCTTCCTCCTCCCTCCACTGAATCCTCAGCCCTGTAATTATCCATCCCTTGTGGGAGGGAGTTTGGAGGAGTTTTCCTGGGGGGTAGGGGGGAGAGAAAGGGCAGCAGGAGGGAGGCTGCCATTTGACATCTCGGTGGCTCTGCTATATGGAGCAGATCCCCTCTTGCACCCCACTGCAGTGATGGCGAACCTTTTAGAGACTGAGTGCCCAAACTGCAACCCAAAACCCACTTATGCATGGTCGGGTGCCGGGTGGGTGTGGCCCATTTGGGTGGGCGTGGCTGTGGTGGTAACAGCAGACTGGGTGGGACTAAAAAGCTCAATCAATTCCAACTTTGCAAGATCTTTTTTTTTCCCGCGAGAAGTTGAAATTGACTGATTGATTGAACCTTTTTTTCTTTTTTGCACACGGCGGCGGAGGCCTAAAGCGAAAAGGTTTTATAAAACCCAGCGGAAGGCCTAGGACTGGGGCGACGGCGCGTGTGCGTGCCCACAGAGAGGGCTCTGAGTGCCGCCTCTGGCACCCGTGCCATAGGTTCGCCACCTCTGCCCCATTGCAAGGATACCTCTGTTCCCCCCCACCACTGCTGTCTTGAGCTGCGTAGCCTTTGAGAAAAGGCCCAAGGGGTTACTCAACTAGAGAATGGGAAAGAGCTTGTTTGTGCCCGGGGGACGCTGGCTGGCGGGTCTGCTTTGGGGAAGCACAATTGGGGACAGGGACATCCATAAGGTGGGGGGACCCTCCGGGGCAGGAGGATGGTGTGCCCTGGATCAGAGGGCAAGCTGTCCTTCTTCAAACAGGCCTCCAAGCCCTTCTGCACCTGCTTGCAGAGGCTTTAGGAATGCCAGCATCTTGACCTCTGTCGTCTCCGCGTCTCCCTGTCCTGCCTTTCTAATGGGGTTGGTTACTGAGCTTTCTCTGCAATGAAATGGCTTTATTGGCCAGAGGGATTCTTGGCAGCCACCTTCTCCAGCTTTATAAGTCTAGTTCTTTTTGGCAAAAATCAGTGAAAAGCTTCCGACGAAGGCAGATTCTCGCTTTCCTGGCAGTTCTGCCCTACGCAGGACCGAAGGTGGCGGCTTCTTCTGAGCCGGTTCTTGTGTGGGAGGAACTGCTTTTTCCCTTCAATCATGCTCCAGACTGGCACGGAAATAACCGGCCGCTTTGAAGCGGCACACGGGAGTGTTCAGTCATGTTGGCATCCCATTAGCTTGTTTGTCCAGCTGCCATTTCTCACCGGGAGCCAGAGAAGGGCCCTCGGCCTGTGCGAGCCCAAGACCTCTGGCCTTTGGGAAGTGGGGAGCAATTTAAATCCCTCCCTCCCTCCTTTCGCTTTCACCCCAAGATTCAGCAGGTGAAGCTGTTGATTTTCCCAGCAGTTGGTTTTTTTTCTGCACATCTGGAGGCTGTTCAGCCGGGAACAGAACCGGAACAAAAAGCAGCCTCGACTCTCATGAATCATGCCGGTCAGATTCCATTAAACAAAACAAAAGCCCCACATCTCGTTTAGCTCTTAGTTTCTGGGAACAGAATCCTGGGAATCTTGGTTTACTTCCACCAGGGAGAGCGACCCAATGTTGCTTATTGACTTAAATCAATAGGAGATACAATAATAATAATAAAATTGGAAGGGACCTTGGAGGTCATCTAGTCCAACCCCCTGCTCAGGCAGGAAACCCTATACCATTTCAGACAAATGGCTGTCCAGTCTCTTCTTAAAAACTTCCAGTGTTGGAGCATTCACCGCTTCTGGAGGCAGGTTGTTCCACTGGTTAATTGTTCTCACTGTCAGGAAGTTTCTCCTTAGTTCTAGATTGCTTCTCTCCTTGATTAGTTTCCACCCGTTGCTTCTTGTCCTGCCTTCAGGCGCCTTGGAGAATAGCTTGACTCCCTCTTTTGCGGCAATATTGCGGCACTTTTAGGATTAGAAAATATATAATGCCTTTGGGGTGGAACATCTTTGATGCCCCCCCCCAGTGTTCCTGATTCCAATAATATCTGCGCTCCCCTTTCTCTCTCTGTCTTCTGTCTGCAACAGCTGGAGCCCCCCCACTTCCTGCTTTGGGGCTGGCTCTTGAGGGGAAGGGAAATCACAGCTGGAGACTCTGTTGAGTCTGTGCAGTTGGTTTCAATTAAATAGTGACTAAATGGCAAGGTTCAAGGGACTCGGCACATGCCCAGGGGCCCTATTGTTTGCATTTGACCCGATTAGCATTTTCTCTGTCCTAGAAATGCCTTTTTTTTCCCCACTTAATAAAGTGAGCTAGACATGTATTTTTTTTCTTCTTTTCCTTAGCCCGGATCTTGTCCTTCACTTGGCCTTCTATCACAGTGATGGCAAACCTTTTAGAGACCGAGTGCCCAAACTGCAACCCAAAACCCACTTATGTATCGTCGGATGCCGGATGGGCGTGGCTCATTGGGTGGGCGTGGCCCATTGGATGAGTGTGGCCCATTCGGTGGGCGTGGCTGCGGTGGTAACCGCAGACTGGGTGGGACTAACAAGTTCAATCAATCAATTCCAACTTTGCAAGATCTTTTTTTTTCCCGCCAGAAGTTGAAATTGACTGATTGATTGAACCTTTTTTTTTTTTTTTCCGCACACGGGCGGCGGAGGCCTAAAGCGAAAAGGTTTTATAAAACCCAGCTGAAGGCCTAGAACTGGGGCGACGGCGCTCGTGCCCACAGAGAGGGCTCTGAGTGCCACCTCTGGCACCCGTGCCATAGGTTCGCCACCACTGTTCTATCATATTCTCTCCCCGATAGAAATGAGCAACTCAGGAATATCAAAGATTCCAGCGCTTTCGTTATAGAATTGCACCAGCAAAGCCCCCAGGTGTTCCCCCCCTCCCTTGGCCACTCATGGAGACAAGAGATCCAGACCGTTCCAGACTTTTATTAAATCCCCTGTCGATACAAGCTGTACAGTTGCAACTCTGAATTGTCCTGACAGTCAGAAAGGCCCAAGGTGGGATTAGGAGGGAACTGAAATGGTGCTAAAAGAGGGTTGGGTTTCACTTCCCAAGCCATCAGCAACAGCTGTGGGGCGAGGGAAGGTAGGGGAGTGCCACATCTCCCACAGTCCACAGCCTCCCCCCACCCACCCATGTCCTTCCACAAGGATTTCTGGTGGCTTGATTGAAGCTCCATTTGGGGGGACTCGCTCTTTGAAGGTTCTCCGGCCCTTCGGACGCAGATTGAAACGTGAATGGCCGAGAAGAAGCCGCTGGCAACCGGAGCCAAGGCGGCAGGGAATCGGAAAGGAGGCTGAACTGGGCTTGTCCAATCTTCTGGGTCTCGCAAAGTCCGCTGCGGGAAAATTCTTCCCTCCCGGTCCCCAACTGGCATTGTCTATGCGGTCTAGAGAGCTGCTTCTTGATCAAAAAAATGGAGGGGGATGCACTGGTGCCCATGCTTTGACCTCGCCGGCAGGGCTAATTCATACTGCTGGATAAAAAGCTGCTTGCTGTACGAAGAGAAGTAGAAATAAAACAGAAGGGCCGATTCAGAATAAGGGAGCAAAAGCTTGCTCCCGTTTTTTTTCCTTTTTTCACGATCTCCACCCCGCTCTGGCAAAACGCGGCCGAGAGGCTTGCGGTGAGGAGAAGCGGTTTCTTGAATCCAATAGGTAGTGAAAGGAATGGATGCCTGGTCAGATCGGCTGCCAAACGAAGTGGCCTCTGGGCTTATTTTGAGTTGTTATTTAGACCAGGGCTTTTCAACCAGTGGTACGGGTACCACCTGTGGTACATTGGCACCTGGCAGGTGGTACACGACCATCCTAGAAAAGTAGCAGGGGAGGGGAATGAGCTGAACCGGTGGCAGCACCGCACAAGCCTGAGCGAGAGACGGCTGGAGCTGCAGGGCTGTCAGGGCTCAGCGGAAGCGCCAGGATCAGTGCCGCTTTCCAGCTGATTGGCGCTTCTTTGGGGCTGTCAGGGCTCAGGGGAAGTGCCAGGATCAGCGCCAGGCTCCAGCTGGAGCTCGGCGCTGATCCTGGTGCTTTTGCTCAGCCCTGAAAAAGCACCAATCAGCTGGAGCTCAGTCCTGATCCTGGCACTTCTGCTGAGCCCAGAAGAAGCGTCGATCAACTGGAATGTTGCAGCCTCTCCAGGGTCTTGTGATTTACATTCAGATGCTTGGCCACTGATTTATATTTATGACGGTCACAGTGTCCCAGGGTCATGTGAAGTGACCAAAACCTGCTGCAACCACCCAGCAGGGGGGGAAATAAAAAACCAAACACCCCCCCCACCCTCGCTGCCAATCCTCAACAGAAATGCTCACAACAATAAAAACCTCGGACATGAGGAAGAGCGCCGCTGGGTGGGCAGGCAGGTGTCTTGCTCGGCTGTGTCTTGGGGGGGGGCTTTTTTCAGTGCCATTGTAACTTCGAACAGTCACTAAGCGAACTGTTGTAAGTCAATGACTACCTGTACTTTATTACTTTTTTCCTTTTTTTGGGTCATCAAGATTTTGACCCCTTGCTAGGCGACTGGTGGTACTCGGATATTGCCATATCCTAAAAGTGGTACAATGGGTGAAAAGCCCTGATCTAGACAGCCTCAGGACGGCATCCTCAGCCAAACGAGTCTCAGAGGATAGAAAGATACGCTGGTTTTTCCCCCCCCTATTTGGATGGCGGTTCCATATTTAATAACTCCCAGGGAAAGAGCCCCACCCTAGACACAGGCATTTCTGGAGCTGAGATTCCCTGGCAGCCGAGAAGACTTAAGAACCCCCCCCCCAGCACAAGGCTGCCTCTGATTATGTTGCCCTTATGGAAGCACAGATGGTACAAGCATCACAGTACAGACTGCAGCACCACAACACAGAGGGCGATCACACCATGCTACAGTAGTGCAGCTCGTTGTGAAGAGAGGCGCAGATTCTGAGAGATTTGGGGGGGTGGCGCTAAGTCTCCCCGAATTTCTCGGCTGGAAATCCGAACCTGCCGGAGTGCGCGATGCACAGCCACTCATTCATCTTCACCGCACAAGGTGGCCGGACTGCGGAAGCCCGTGTGTGTTGTGCCGGCTCTGGGGAAGAAGGGTCCATACCTGTCTGAACCCTTCTCTTCTGAACCCTTCTCTCGGCACTGGAGCAAAACACACAGATACACAAACGGACACACATGCGTTGTGCTTTGTGCCACTTTCACCGACTGACCTGGGCTGCTGGAAGAAGAGTCGGGACTCACCGTCGTCAGCAGCGCCTCCTGGTGGTCGGCCAGGGCCTGCTTGGCTAGGTAACGCTCCCTCTTGATCTTCACTTCCAGGGACTTGGGGATGTCCGGCACCAGCCAGTCAATCAGGCGCAAGCAGAAGAAGACCACGTGCTGGGAAGAGAAGGAGGGAGGGAGGAGAGCCCGGGGGAGGCCGCCCATCCCTGAATCGTCAGCCCTTACACAGGGGTTCTCAACCTTGGCAACTTTAAGACTTGTGGACTTCAACTCCCAGAATTCCTCAGCCAGCTTTGCTGTCACACAGTGTTATCTTGACGATTATTTTTTGGAATAATAATTCTCGTTTGGGGTGTTGCTAGGAAAGGCAACTTAGCAAGGATTTTTTTCCAGGTCACATCGACAAAACTCAGACTGGGGTATTTGGGTAGGAAAGAGCAACAAAGGACACACACACCCCTTTTACACAATCGCAAGGGGCAGCCCCCGTTGTCTCTCTCCGTAAAAGGACCACCGAGAAACGACAAAAGTGGGGCTGGGGTTCCTCCGATTCCCTGCCAGGAAGCAGAAAAACAGCCTCACCGGATTCCAGGGGGAGGCGAAACCGGTCTGCGGTGCTCTGACCGCAGGATACCACCTCTTACGAAAGGGGAAGTCGAGGCCCGAAACAGGAAGGCCTTGACCGGATCCTCGCCTTACGTGACCACAAGCGTGCAGCAAAACCCAGTACAGGTAGTTCTCAACTTACGACCACGAGCCCCAAATTTC
>NW_015390501.1:0-8998 GCF_001527695.2 Protobothrops mucrosquamatus | reverse complement strand
GCGAAGAGCGGGGCCAGCGGGAAAGCCGCCACAAAAATGGTGATGAAACCAAACTGGAGCACTAAGGAAGAAGGGGCCACGTTCAGTGTCACTGTTTTGCAGAACCCTACGCAATCCTCGGAACGACGGGCGGAACAGGGCTCGTGTCTGCAAGACTGACCAGATGTTCCTTTGGGCGACTCTTCCTTTATTACCTCCGCGTGTCATACTAGGCTAAAGTTTGGATGACCAAACTTTCACGGTGGAGAAGAACTGGAGGGATTTCAGTTATCCGAAACATATTAAGCCAAACGAAAGTGGAACATCCAATATAATTGGACTCGCTTTACTGGAAAGCTATCTTTTGGATGTTGGGAGGCTGGACAAGTCTGCTGCCCGCCCCTCAATTAGTGTAGCTCTTGATCTTTGGAGAGCCACTCGTAGAAAGGCTCTCCAGGTCTCACTGGACCAAGTGATGGCCTGAATCTAGACCCCTGAACTCCTTTTGCGCCTCTGTGTCCCAAAGGAGCTTGACTCCTCCCTTCCTGCTCACCCATCTCCAGGTACTCCTCAAACAGGCCTTCGCATTCAATCAGTTCATAGTCTTCCTCCCACCGTTTGGGCTCCTGGCAGATCTGCCCCCCTCGCACCTTGGCCAGCTTCCTTTTCTGGTGCCAAGCCTTCAGCTTGCTGGAGGGAAAGAAACAGGACGCTTCGGTCTGGCTGTCCCCCTCAGCTGGGGCAGTGCCGCTCAATTCCTGGCACTCCTTTGACCAATCCACCTCATCTCTCGGCCGTTTCCCAAGAAGGCAACTCACGGAACAAAGAACTCCTGGACGTTGCTGACAATCTGCTTCCCAACCATGATGATGAACAGCTGCTGGGCCAATTCGATCAGGCACCCGCCAGGACCGCACTGCAGGATGAGAAGGGGGGACATGTGTGTACCTGCGGCATTTGCACGTCATCTCTGTACATCAGGGACAACCGTTACGGTACAGCCAAAGAAAATGCATGCGCATGGAGTGGTTCTGCCCAATTCTTTGAGGAGTGGCCTCAAAGAAGGCACAAGGACTCACTGCGGCATTATACTTACATCTTCATTCCTCATGCCCAGGAGCTGTCCGTATCGGCCAGGGTAGCCCACAAACCTGCTGGGAAAAAGGGAAGGTATTGACAAGGATGGAAAGTCAGGTCCAGCTCTGAGGATAGGAAGCCCAGTTCTTGCCCAGAGCTGTGTGTTTTGTGTTAATGAACCCAACTCTGGACCGGCACAGACTTCCGACAGGGAAAGAGTCAAGATTTGGCTAATAAGATTGGAGGAAAACAGGTCTCTCTTCAAGAGGAAGGCCCAGCTCAGTGGTGGCAAACCTATGGCACGCGTGCCAGAGGTGGCACTCAGAGCCCTCTCTGTTGGCACGCGTGCCACCGCCAGCAGCAGCAGGTCCATCAGGCTGCCACCATCGCCCGGAGCAGGAGCAGGAGCCCCGCCCAGCACAAAGGCGAAGCGGCCAGCTAGCAAGCTCGAGTAGAGGTGGTGAAGCAGAGGTCACCAACCATTGTCAATTGGTGGACTGGAAGAAAAGGAGGGGGAAGCATTTTACATGCGTGCATGCACACATGGGGCCACGAGCACGCACGCACTGCAAATAGAGCGGGGCTAGTGCCTGCATGATACTCGCCCTGCTCCGTTCTTGCGCGGTGTACCGCCTTGGATCTGCACCCCACGGCACGGCAACGGCCGTTTTTACGTCTTGCAGCACGGTGGTCCATTTTTTGCGCCCCTGGGTTTTGCACGCCAGAGGTAGCACTCAGAGGCGCCTCCCTGCCCCCCCTCCGAGGGCACCACAATGCTGATTGGCACTTTGCGATAAATAAGTGGGTTTGGATTGCGGTTTGGGCACTCGGTCTCTAAAAGGTTCGCCATCACTGGCCCAGCTCAACTCAGAGGCTTCTTGGAGTCTGGTTTGGCACCTCTCTCGTTTTGCGAGAACCTCTCGGAGGGAGCCTCCTTCCCTCCCTGCCTCCAAGCGGAAAGCTTTTCGCCGCGTCCCCTACCTGCCTTTGAAGAACGCCACGTAGAAAGGAGACGAGTAGAAGTTCACAAACTGGAAAATGAAAACTTTGAAGGTAAAGGCGTCCTCGTGCTGCGTCTGAGTCCGGTGCATTTCTGCAAGGAGGAGTAGAGGGGTGAAACGAGGACGAGCCGGATCAATCACAGATGCCGAAGGAATCGGCCCGGAGGTTTTCTGATAGGTTCCAGCAACGAGAAAGCCCAATAATCGGCGGTAAAAAAAGTTCCAATTCTGTGAAATGTGTTTCCCCCCCTCACACACACACACAATTTCCCAAATGACATATTTGAGTATTCTTAAAAGCGAAACTTCCCGGGCTAATTGGCTACCCTTTGGTCAAACGATGGGAGTCTTCCACTCACCCCATCTGGTAAGCTTCTCGGCCAAGGAGGTGTAGACCTGGCTCATGAGAAGGATGAGCACCAGGTTCACCATGGAGCTGCTGATATTCGCAATGTTACCTGCCTGCAGGAACAGAGGGGAAGAGGTCCCATTTTACCCCATTGTCTCTTCCTTCCTCCCAGAGGGGGGCGCATTTTGCCCTGGTCTTTTGAACTTTCAGGGTACCCCCCAGCTAGAACTGCAGTAAAGATGCATAAAAACAAAAAGCATGGAGAACCTAAAGGCTTTCAAGATAATATTTACACAGACAGTAATTTCAGATGACCATAACTTAGATGGGTTTAGGACCACCAGCTGGAAGGGCAGAAGGCAGGTGAAAGCTTATCTTTGTACTACTGCTATTGTTGTCTTATGAGAGCCTTGTATTAGAGCAGGGGTCTTCAAATCTGGCCCTTTGATGACTTGTGGACTTCAACTCCCAGAATTCCTGAGCCAGCGTCCATTTTGTTTGTTAGATTTAAGACAGGGGTCTTCAAACCTGGTCCTTTGATGACTTGTGGACTTCAACTCCCAGAATTCCTCAGCCAGCGTCCATTTTGTTTGTTAGATTTAAGACAGGGGTCTTCAAACCTGGCCCTTTGATCACTTGTGGACTTCAACTCCCAGAATTCCTCAGCCAGCCTCCATTTTCTTTGTTAGATTTAAGACAGGGGTCTTCAAACCTGGCCCTTTGATGACTTGTGGACTTCAACTCCCAGAATTCCTCAGCCAGCCTCCATTTTGTTTGTTAGATTTAAGACAGGGGTCTTCAATCTTGGCCCTTTGATGACTTGTGGACTTCAACTCCACGTGTGCCTGGCTGAGGATTTCTGGGAGTTGAAGTCCACAAGTCATCAAAGGGCCAAGTTTGAAGACCCCTGAATTAGAGTGTTAGCGAACCGGACTGTGGATAATATAAAATCCAGCTCTGTCTTCCCTGCCACATTTTTTCTGTGCAGACAGAAAGAGGAACGGCCCATAATTCTGTTCTCTGTGAAACCCTAAATCTGGAGAAAGGATATGGAACAGAGAAGAGCAACAAAGATGATTAGGGGACTGGAGGCTAAAGCATATAAGGGACGGCTGCTGGAATTGGGTATGTCTAGTTTAATGAAGAGGAGGATGAGGGGGGACATGATAGCAGTCTTCCAATATCTCAGGGGCTGCCCCAAAGAAGAGGGAGTCAAGCTTCTCCAAAGCACTTGACGGCAGGACAAGAAGCAACGGATGGAAACTGATCAAGGAGAGAAGCAACCTGGAACTAAGGAGAAACTTCCTGACAGTGAGGACAATTAACCAGTGGAACAGCCTGCCTCCAGAAGCGGTGAATGCACCAACACTGGAAGTTTTTAAGAAGAGACTGGACAGCCATTTGTCTGAAATGGTATAGGGTTTCCTGCCTGAGCAGGGGGTTGGACTAGATGACCTCCAAGGTCCCTTCCAACTTTACTACTACTACTACTACTATCATCATCATCATCATCATCATCATCTCTGGGGAGGGCCCAAAGGAGTCTTGAGGGCGGAGGAGTCCAAGTAGAGCCAACAGGGCAGCCCTCACCTGTGTCATCAGAACTCTGTTTCCAGTGTGGTACATGGCGGTGCTGACAATCCCCCGGTACATGATCACCGACACCAAAAAGATCATCACCACGCAGAGCTGAGGAGGAAACAAGATGCGAGAGGAGCATCAGGGATTGGGGACGGGGATCTCCTTCTCTCCTCCCCCCTCCCCACGGCAATTGTTGGAGCCCCCTCCCTATGGAGCCCCCTCCCTATGGAGCCCCCTCCCTATGGAATGAATTACCCCCAGAGATCCGGGTCATTCCGGATCTCCCCTCCTTCCGCCGCGCCCTCAAGACATGGCTATTCCAGCTAGCGGGACTGGCCTAAGGGATATTTTAATTTGATTTTAATTTGATTTTAATTTGGTTTTTAACATAATTTTAAAAAGAAACGGCAAAAAATCAATATTTCATTTTAATTGTATTTCAAACTTAGTATTTTGTATGGTTTGTCTGTTTTTTAACTTGCTGTAAGCCGCCCTGAGTCCACCAGGAGAAGGGCAGGGTATAAATTTAATAAAACCTAAAACCTAAACCTAAATAGCGCCTCACCATGATGACGATAGCCATGGACCCGGTCAGAATGCGTGATAGCCGGTCGTGCTTAGGGAAATAGGGCTCCTTCAGGCCTGTGATGGGGTTCTGTTCCAGGCAAGGGGCCATAGCAGCAAACTCCGGGCGAGGACGTTCCTAGGGGCAGGCAAGAGAAAGGGGGAGAGGAAAGGGGGAAAAAAATAAATCAGGGTGGGAACGAACAAGGAAGTGACCTTGTTGAACTCAATGGGAGGTTTCGTGTTGGTTTGAATTTTGTGCCTTCGGCTCGGGGCCGACTCCTGGCAAGGGCCCGGAAGGTTGCCTGCAGTTTTCTTGGCAAGACTTCGGAGGTGGCTTGCCCTTGCCTGCTTCCTAGGGCTGTGAGAGAGTGACTGGCCCAAGATTGCTAAATCACACCTAGGGCAGGACTAGAACTTCCGGTCTTGCAACGTGGCGCCTTAAGCACTACATCAGACAGGCTCCCTCTATCTATGGGAGTTATTCCCAGTTACGTGAGGGCGGTGACTCCCGCCTGGTCTCGTTACGAGCTGATTTGTGATCGGTACCCTTCCCCACATTATTCTGCTCTTGTACCGGAGTTCTCAGTAACAGGATTGGATGCCTTTCAGTAAGGCAACGTTCAGCTGGGCAGAATTACAGCTTCGTTGGTTGAGACAACCTCTTACTGTCTTTGGTAAACGGCCCCGGGAATGCCTGCTGGCCATCCAAAGATAAAAGGCGAAAACTTAATTGGAATTGTCCTGATATTCATCGTCGCCTCGTCTGTGTTTGGTGTGATGGTTCCAAGTGGTTTCCGTCGGGGGTCTGCTGAGGCTCTCCTTCCTGCCCAGCGGCAGAAGGAAGGAACGAGGGCCAGCTGGCTTGGCCTCCCCCGTGGGGAGAGCAGCGGGAAGGGAGGAGCGGGAAAAGGACACTTGCCTCCTCTTCTTGGAAGTCCATGCAATCCCAGTGGTGAGCCAACGTGGCGTTTCTCCGCTTCCAATACTCCAGGAACGTCACAGCCCAGAAGGACATGAAGATGCTGAAGAAAACGGTCCCCGGATGGTCAAAGAGGTACCCAAGCTGTGGAGATGGAGAAACAAGAATTGGAAAAAAAACAACCTCTCCCAGACTAGAGGATTTGCCAGCAGCTATCAACCCCATTCCTGAGGGACCAGCAAACCTGACCTGGGAGAGTCTCTATCCTGGCTTTTCACCACAATCTCAGGATTCACCCAAAAGCATCTCATTCCTAAGAGTGAATAATTCTGGGCTTGGGGCTTTGGATACTGGAAGGGGGTTTGCCCCCTCGTTCCAGTGCTTCCCTAGAATAGAGCTGTGGTCCTGTGGGATACTGAGCAAATTAATGAGGAATGGGGGAAAAAAAATAAGCTGCTGATATAGTTGGATAATTGTTTCCATTTTATGGAGGATCCGGATCGCCTGTGCCCTCTGCAACTGCACCAAGGTGGGACTTAAAATGGCTGCTGCGTGTCCGTCTCGGGAACCAATGGATCTCAGATCTTCTTTTTTTTCTAATTTTTTTATTAATGTTCTAATATTACATTTGCATATTTGAAAAGCAACGTGGCAGCTGAGTACAATAATTCCGTTCCATTTAAATGTCATCAATACAAATCTCACAGTATTACGACAACTAATTCCCTCTCTTTCCCCCTTAATATATAGTGTCTCATATTCAAACCAACACAATTCTTATTCTATACCAGGGGTAGTCAACCTTGGCTCTTTTATGACCCGTGGACTTCATTTCCCAGAATTCCTGAGCCAGCTTAGCTGGCTCAGGAATTCTGGGAGTTGAAGTCCACGAGTCATAAAAGAGCCAAGGTTGACTACCCCTGTTCTATACAATCAAACAGAAAATAGCTTTCTAGCGTTCATCAATAATCTTTAGTTTACACATAGCTTAATGAATTTAACATTCCATCTTTTGGACAGTCAACGGCTTAATACATTTTTCTCAATTTTAAATTTTCCATCAATATTTTAAATGTAATGGATCTCAGATCTTCTCCCTTGCTCTCCTTAAGGAAAATCTCTCCCCTGCCCCCCCAATTAGTCAGGTGACAAGGAAGCCGTGTTCCCCCTCAGTGATGGCCCCTCCCCGGAAGGTGAAAGAAGCCCCCTTGCCTTTGCCATGGGGCAGATCTCGGAGAGGTTCCAGTTGCCACAAGTGTCGCACAGAGGGCACATGAGGAAGTCTCCCCCACTCTTGCAGACCTCTTTCCTGGAAAAGGGGGGGGGAAGAGAAGTGGGAGAAACCTTGGGAGGAAAAGGCTTTTGCAGAGTGCTGGAGCCTCGTCCCCCCCAATGCTACGGAGTGATTAATTAATACTGCTTATGATAATTAACCGTATCTATTACTGTTATCTATTGCTATATCTATTATTTAAATATATGTACCCAGACAATATACTGTTTGCTAAATATTGTAAATGTTACTTGGGGAAACCCTAGGCCAGTGGTGGGGAACCTATGGCACGGGTGCCAGAGGCGGCACTCAGAGCCCTCTCTGTGGGCACACGCACCGTCGCCCCAGTCCTAGGCCTTCAGCTGGGTTTTATAAAATCTTTCCGCTTTAGGCCTCCACCGCCGTGTGCAAAAAAAATAAATAAAAGGTTCAATCAATCAATCAACTTTAACTTCTCGCGGGGAAAAAAAAGATCTCGCCAAGTTGGAATTGACTGATTGAACTTTTTAGTCCCACCCAGTCTGCCGTTACCACCGCAGCCACGCCCACCTAATGGGCCACGCCCACCTGGCACCTGACGATGCATAAGTGGGTTTTGGGTTGCAGTTTGGGCACTCGGTCTCTAAAATGTTCGCCATCACTGCCCTAGCCCCAACCCCCAACCCTGACCCCAACCCTAACCTAAACCCTAATCCCAATTCTGACCCCATTCTATCCCTAGCCCTATAAAAACTAATAAAACTTTTTCTTTTTTTTTAAAGGATTCTGCTCTCCAGGAGATCTCTCCAGGAGGAGTCTAACAGCCCCTATTGATGCTCTGGTGCTCGGAGGTAGACTGCCCTTCAACCTGGAGGCTGTGTCCCGGTAGATTGGGCCAAGTCAGTTAGAAAATGCAGGAAGAGTTTTGCATTGGGCCAAGATCTTTCTTCTACCGGTAAGTGTGCCCATAATAATAATGATGATGATGATGATGATGATGATGATGATGATGGAAGGGACCTTGGAGGTCTTTTTCCTACCTCAGAGGCAGAGATGCCCATTGGGCATGAAAGGACTGTGCCATGTGCAGGGGCAGGCTTCAGGCATGGGCCCTATATCCTCTAGGACAGGGGTAGGCAACCTTGGCTCTTTTATGACACGTGGACTTCAACTCCCAGAATTCCTGAGCCAGCCTGGCTCAGCTTGGAAACCTCTCCCTTTCCCCTCAGCATGGCTGGCTCAGGAATTCTGGGAGTTGAAGTCCATGAGTCATAAGGGGGCCATGTTTGAAGACCCCTGCTCTAAATGAGCCTTATTGTAGACCTAATGGCTGCACAGACTAGGCCAGGGGTAGGCAACCTTGGCTCTTTTATGACTCGTGGACTTCAACTCCCAGAATTCCTGAGCCAGCCATGCTGAGGGGAAAGGGAGAGGTTTCCAAGCTGAGCCATGTTGGCTCAGGAATTCTGGGAGTTGAAGTCCACGAGTCGTAAAAGAGCCAAGATGGCCTACCCCTGATCTAGGAAGAGCCTCATTGACAGCTATTTTCCCCAAGCGAAATGGTGCTCCATAAATTTGGTAAACAAGTGCTCATTTCGGACAAGGAAGTAAACAACTCGCAGGAGAAAGATGTGACTCTCGGATGTCCATTCCTGGCAGCCATGTTTCCCCCCACACACACCAGCGTCCTTCCACACTCACGCTGGCACGTTGGTGTCCAGGACGAAGAGGCCGGCGAGGAACACAAAGCTGCCAATGGCTGCGGCTGGGATCAGCCAGGCTGTGTAGAAGCCTGCAAAGAAGAGAAGGAGGTCTGGAAGAGCCCCCGGCCCCTTTTCCCCACCTGGAGAAGGTCATCTGTCAGAGATGGTAATCGTGCTGCGCAAGTTCTGGCCAGGCTCAAAATGCTTGAGATCGCAGCTTGCCACTTCAGAAGAATCGATTCGCACGTATGTTTAATTTGCTTTTGCGTGAAACCGCTTCAGGCGTCTCGCCGTAGATGAAACCATAATTTTAAGCATGAGCTGAGATCGCGCAAGACCACAATGTGACTTGCATAGGCACTAAATAAAGGTTAAAGTTAAAATGCATCAGGTGCCAATGAAATGCCAGTTGGGCTCATGGATCTGACCTTGCTAAGGGTCCGTGCAACATACTCTGTGGTCTTAAAGCAGGGCTCTTCCAACGTGGCCCTTTGATGACTTGTGGACTTCAACTCCCAGAATTCACACATGCCTGGCTGAGGAATTCTGGGAGTTGAAGTTCACAAGTCA
>NW_015390500.1:57511-69478 GCF_001527695.2 Protobothrops mucrosquamatus | reverse complement strand
CCCCCCCCCGCAGGCTGGAATGGGTGGAAATCATTGAACCTCGCACGCGGGAGCGCATGTACGCCAACCTGATCACGGGCGAGTGCGTCTGGGACCCTCCCGCCGGCGTCCGCATCAAGCGGACCAACGAGAACCAGTGGTGGGAGCTCTTTGACCCCAACACCTCCCGCTTCTACTACTACAATGCCACCACCCAGCGGACGGTGTGGCACCGGCCGCAGAATTGCGACATCATCCCGCTGGCCAAACTCCAGACGCTGAAGCAGAACACGGAGTCCCCCCGGGCCTCCGCCGAGAACAGCCCCGGGCACAGCACCAATGTCAGCCGAGAAGGGAGCACCAGCTCCTCTCTGGAGCAGGAGCCGGAGGCGGGAGAGAAGGTTCCCGAGCAGAACCGGCCCAGCCGGCAGCCGACTCAGTTTGCCATCGTTAAGGAAGAAGCAGAGAGGTAAGGGGGCAATTGACGCCTTTGATTTGTTTCTCACTAGAGAGTGGGATGGGATGGAATATAACGTGGAGTGGAGTGAATAGAACAGAACAGAACATGGAATAGAATAGAGAATGGAATGGAATGCAATACGGAATAGAATAGAATAGAATAGAATAGAGTAGAGTAGAGTAGAATAGAATAGAAAATATGGAATGGAAGAGTAGAGTAGAGTAGAATAGAGTAGAAAATATGGAATGGAATAGAATGGAATAGAATAGAATAGAATAGAATAGGAAAATAGAATAGAATAGAATAAGAAGAACAGAAAAAAATGGGATAGAATAGAATAGAATAGAATAGAATAGAAAATATGGAATAGAATGGAATGGAATGGAATAGAATGGAATGGAATAGAATAGAATAGAATAGAATAGAATAGAATAGAATGGAATAGAATAGAAAATATGGAATGGAATAGAATAGAATAGAATAGAATAGAATAGAATAGAATAGAAATAGAAATAGAAATAGAAATAGAAATAGAAATAGAAATAGAAATAGAATAGAAAATATGGAATGGAATGGAATGGAATAGAAGAATAGAATAGAATAGAATAGAATAGAATAGAATAGAATAGAATAGAATGGAAAATATGGAATGGAATAGAGTAGAATAGAGTAGAGTAGAATAGAATAGAAAATATGGAATGGAATAGAATAGAATAGAAGAATAGAATAGAATAGAATAGAATAGAAAATATGGAATGGAATAGAGTAGAGTAGAATAGAAAATATGGAATGGAAGAGTAGAGTAGAGTAGAATAGAGTAGAAAATATGGAATGGAATAGAATGGAATAGAATAGAATAGAATAGGAAAATAGAATAGAATAGAATAAGAAGAACAGAAAAAAATGGGATAGAATAGAATAGAATAGAACAGAACAGAAAAGAAAATATGGAATGGAGTAGAATAGATCAGTATCGAACTGTTGGCTGTGGACAGAATTAGCCTGCAATACTGCCATGGCGCCACCAGGGGTCTAGTCACACGGTCGTTAAGTGAACCTGGCTTCCCCCTTGACTTTGCTTGTCAGAAGGTCACAAAAGGGGATCACCTGACCTCAGGGACGCTGCGACCGTCGTAAATATGAGTCGGTTGCCAAGCGTCTGAATTTTGATCACAGTGACCATGGGAGAGGGTGCAACGGTCGTAAGTGTGAAAAACAGTCCTAAGTCACTTTTTTCCACGCTGTTGTAACTTTGAATGGTCATTAAATGAATGATTTAAGACGAGAGTTTCACTTAACAACCTTGTTACTAACACAACAACTTAACAACTATGCAGGAAAGGTCGTAAAAGGCAGCAAAAACTCACTTAACAACTGCCTGGCTTAGCCGTGGAAATCTGTGGCTCATTTGGGGTCAAACCTCAGGGGACTCCTTGCACAAGAAGCCATTACAAAAAGACATTAAATATATTAGGAAGTATAAAAAAAAAAATCTACCTCCCCAAAATGGGGAAATAAAAAAAGGGAGCTGTAAGCAAAACCCACTCCATCCTCACCAAGTAAATTCAACTGGAACGATTTCTCAGTCTTAAAAATACAATCCAATAAATCTTCCTTCGATGCCTTTGCCCGGTTTTCCGTAAACTCCGAATCTTCCTCTCTCCCGTCTTAATCAGCAAAGATCCAGCAAAAATTAAGCCAAATGCCTAACGAGGTAAGGATGTAATAATCCCCCTTTTCATTGAATGTAAATCTCACTTATCCCTCTTTTTAAAGAACGAAGCCTTGTTTTTTTGTTCTTTTTTCCTCTTCGAAGATAGAATTGTGCTATCTTTGCGGCAACCATCCACTTGGGGCTCCGAGCCGTGCTCATTAATATAATTAATGAGATTATTCCGGATCTCCCCTCCTTCCGCCGTGCCCTCAAGACATGGCTTTTCCATCAAGCGGGATTGGCTTAGGGGGGGATTTTATAGGGATTTTAAAGGGATTTTATAATTTTTCTAATACAGGTTGTTTAATATATATTTTAATTTGGCTTTTAGATATTTATTGTATAGTATTGTTTTTATTTACCTGTGAGCCGCCCTGAGTCCCTCGGGAGAAGGGCGGGGTATAAATTAAAGTAATAATAATAATAATAATAATAATAATAATAATAATAATAATAATAATAATAATAATAATAATAATAATAATAATAATAATAATAAATAATGGCAATTATCAGATCTGTGCCAGGAGTAATTAACCAGGGGGGGAGGGGAGGGAGGAGGAAGAAACAATAGGTGATTTTCTGCCGGTGGGGGGGAGTGTCTTTTCCTACATCCAGTGCAATGGGATTAGAATTTGGTAGCAAAGGGGGGTCCCCACAAAAGGTGGGCAATTGGGGGCCCAGGAGGGTGGGCAGAGAATAGAATAGAATAGAATAGAATAGAATAGAATAGAATAGAATAGAATATGGAATAGAATAGAAAAGGATATAGAATAGAATAGAATGTAGAATATGGAATATAAAAGGATATAGAATAGAATATAAAAGGATATAGAATAGAATAGAAAAGGATATAGAATAGAATAGAATAGAATAGAATAGAATAGAACAGAATAGAGAATAGAATAGAATAGAATAGAATAGAATAGAATAGAATAGAATAGAATAGAATAGAATAGAATATGGAATAGAATAGAAAAGGATATAGAATAGAACGAAATAGAGAATATAATAGAATGTAGAATGTAGAATATGAAATAGAAAAGGATATAGAATAGAATAGAATAGAATAGAAAAGGATATAGAATAGAATAGAATGTAGAATATGGAATATAAAAGGATATAGAATAGAATATAAAACGATATATAATAGAATGGAATGGAGAATAGAATAGAGAATAGAATATGGAATAGAATAGAATGGAGAATATGGAATAGAATATAAAAGGATATAGAATAGAATAGAATGGAGAATAGAATAGAGAATAGAATATGGAATAGAATAGAATAGAATGTAGAATATGGAATAGAATAGAATAGAAAATATGGAATAGAATAGAATAGAATAGAATAGAAAATATGAAATAGAATAGAATAGAATAGAATATATAGAATAGAATAGAATAGAGAATATGGAACAGAATAGAATAGAAAAGGAAATAGAATGGAATAGAATAGAATTAGAAGGAAAAGATATTGGGTCTAGATTGAAGAAGTCAATATAGACCACTGAATTACTAATGGACCCAGACAGCACGTTGTTTATTATTTCACTGTAAAATTAGAAAATTAATAAAATATTTTTTAAAAAAAGAAACGGGGAAAAAGAAGAGAGGGTCTTCATAATTCGAGGAAGACGGTCCCCAGCCCTCCATCTCTGGCCCTAGGCTATTGTGCTGCAGCCACACGCCCCCACTTGTGCCCCAAGCCTCCCAGGAATCAGTGGCCTTGTAATTGCAAGGAGAAAAGTGAAAAGTCTTCCCAAAGATAATCTGCTAAAATTTAGAGACCTTTGGGGGGGGGGAGAGAGAGAGGCGCATGGAATTAGCGCGGTGCTCCCTCGGCCCCGTGCTGGGCTTGGTCATTTCCCACTGGTTTAATTTGTGGGCAAAAGCACGGCAGCCGCTGCAAGACGCTGGCCCTCATCCTGAACCTGGCGGAGGGGGCCGTTAGAGGACACACACACACACACACACACACACACACACACACTCACACTCTCCCAGACCTGTTTCTGTTCACCGTGCAGAGTTCAGCCTGCAGCCCAAATGTTCCACTTGCACGGTCTTCCCGCACGCCAAGGGAGGAGACGGTTCAGGTTGAACACACACACACACACACACACACACAGACACACACACACACACACACACACACACCAGGAAATGACTCAGATATAATAGGTGTTTTCTCCCAGCCCTGGATAAGCCCAGCTGAAGGATATATATTCAAGTTAAAAAGGAAGCAGAAATAGACCCTCCTGCGTGTAACCGCGGAGCAAACACCTCTCCGAAAATAATTCCCCACTTCCTTTCTTGCGACAGAAATTACGCACTGCTTCTCCCGACCTGGCCTTGGTTTCCCTAGCGTTGCAGGTAGGCCTCGGCTTAACACCGTTTGCTTAGTGACGGTCCGAAGTTACGATGGCAACTTAAAGACCGGAGCTCACACTTAACGACCGTTGCAGTGTCCCCGTGGTCAGGTGATCAAAATTCGGACGCTTGGCAAACCGGGATGTATTTATGATGGCGGCAGTGTCCCCCCCCCCCCCCGGTCACTGTGACCGCTTTTTGCGTCCCCCCAACAAGCAAAGTCAATAGGAAGGCCAGATTCACTTAATAATGTGTTATTGTTAACTGGGGTGATTCACTTAACAACCGTGGCAAGGGAAGGTCGTAAAGCGGGGCAAAACTCAACGTCTGTCTCGTGTAGAAACAGAAATATTGGATCCCATTGTTGTCGTAAGTCAAGGACTACAGGAGGCTGGACTAGAAGATCTCCCAAGGTCCCTTCTAGCTTCTATTCCATTCCATTTCTATATTTCTATTTCTATTTCTATTTTTCTTCTATTATTTCTATTTCTATTATTTCTATTCTATTATTTCTATTCTATTTGTAGACTTCAATGCCCAGAATTCCCCAGTCAGTCATGCTGGCTGGGGAATTCTGGTAGTTGAAGTCCACAAGTCTTAAAGTTACCAAGTTTGGAGACCTCTGGTGTAGGATCTCCTGCTTGGGCAGGGGGTTGGACTAGAAGACCTCCAAGGTCCCTTCCAGCTTCTATTCTATTCTATTCTATTCTATTCTATTCTATTCTATTCTATTCTATTCTATTCTATTCTTTGTAGACTTCAACTCCCAGAATTCCCCAGTCAGTCACGCTGGCTGGGGAATTCTGGTAGTTGAAGTCCACAAGTCTTAAAGTTACCAGGTTTGGAGACTTCTGGTGTAGGGTCTCCTGCTTGGGCACGGGGTTGGACTAGAAGATCTTCAAGGACCCTTCCAGTTCTGTTCCGTTCCATTCCATTCCATTCCATTCCATTCCATTCCATTCCATTCCATTCCATTCTATTCTATTCTATTCTATTCTATTCTATTCTATTCTATTCTATTCTATTCTATTCTATTCTATTCTATTCTATTCTATTCTATTCTATTCCATTCCATTCCATTCTTTGTAGACTTCAACTCCCAGAATTCCCTAGTCAGTCACGCCGGCTGGGGAATTCTGGTAGTTGAAGTCCACAAGTCTTAAAGTTACCAGGTTTGGAGACTTCTGGTGTAGGATCTCCTGCTTGGGCACGGGGTTGGACTAGAAGATCTTCAAGGACCCTTCCAGTTCTGTTCCGTTCCATTCCATTCCATTCCATTCTATTCTATTCTATTCTATTCTATTCTATTCTATTCTATTCTATTCTATTCTATTCCATTCCATTCCATTCCATTCTTTGTAGACTTCAACTCCCAGAATTCCCTAGTCAGCCACGCCGGCTGGGGAATTCTGAAAGTTGAAGTCCACAAGTTTTAAAGTTGCCAAGTTTGGAGGCCTCTGGTGTAGGATCTCTTGCTTGGGCAGGGGGTTGGACTAGAAGACCTCCAAGGTCCCCTCCAACTCTGTGGTTCTTTTATTCTCTGGGGACCTGTAACTCCAAAGCTGAGCTGGGTTGAGTTGGGACAAGGCTGGTTAGACTCCAGTCCGGTGCCTGCACCTGGCTGCGTCTCCGAACTGATGGCCGTTCTAGTAGGAGGGATGCCAAGCAAGGACAGGCCAAAGTCGGCTTGTAATTCTACTTCGACTCCAACTTTAGTATTAAAGTAATGAAGATGGAGAGTGTAAACAGAGGCCGGGGAGGGGATAGGTGACCCCGGCAGCTTGTAGTCGCTCCCTGGAGCTCTGGATTTCGTTTCTTCTTCTTTTTTTAAATTTTCTTTCTGTTTTTATATAAGGGTTTTATTCGTTTTCCTCTTACATACATGTGTTAATTTTTCAACCAGCGTGCTGTCTGGATTCAAAAGCGCTAATACATAATCAATTCCTATTCCTTGGTCCTTGCCTCTAGCCATTTGTAGAATAACTCCCAGATTTATGTGAGAGGGACCTCGGAGTCCTAGTGGACAATCCCTTAAATAGGAGCCAGCCGTGTGCTGCAGCTGCCAAAAAGGCCAACACAGTGCTAGGCTGCATTAACAGAGGGATAGAATCAAGATCACGTGAAGTGTTAATACCACTTTACAAGGCCTTGGTGAGGCCACACTTGGAATCCGGCATCCAGTTTTGGTCACCACGATGTGAAAAAAAGATGTTGAGACTCTAGAAAGAGTGCAGAGAAGAGCAACAAAGATGATCAGGGGACTGGAGGCTATAAGGAAGGGTTGCTGGAATTGGGTATGTCTAGTCTAATGAAGAGAAGGACGAGGGGGGACATGATAGCAGAGTTCCGGTATTTGAGGGGCTGCCCCAAAGAAGAGGGAGTCAAGCTATTCTCCAAGGCGCCTGAAGGCAGGACAAGAAGCAACGGATGGAAACTAATCAAGGAGAGAAGCAACCTGGAACTAAGGAGAAACTCCCTGAGAGTTAGAACAATTAACCAGTGGAACAACCTGCCTCCAGAAGCGGTGAATGCGCCAACACTGGAAGTTTTTAAGAAGAGACTGGACAGCCATTTGTCCGAAATGGTATAGGGTTTCCTGCCTGAGCAGGGGTTGGTCTAGATGACTTCCAAGGTCCCTTCCAACTTTATCATTATTATTATTTGGTAGTATTCTGTTTCTTCTTTATCTTTCAATCTCATCGTTAATCTGTCCATCTCTGCGCATTCCAATATTTTTTTAATTACTTCGTCCTCTGGTGGTAACTGCTTCATTTTCCCAGTGTTGCGCGAAGACTATTCTTGCTGCTGTTATGACGCGTAAAGCCAAATATAAACTTTGTTTACTAGCCTTTTCTGGCATTATCCCTCCTAGTAGAAAAAGGTCAGGTTTAAATTCCACATGTTCTCCCAACAGTTTTTTCTCACCAAACATGTATCTTTCTCCAATAAGCCTTTGCTTTACCACATGTCCACCAAATATGATAATACGTTTACATTTCCAGCATCTATTTCTATACTAGCTGTACCCGGCCACGCGTTGCTGTGGCTCAGTCTGGTTAAATGGAAAAGAAAGAAAAGAGAAAGCGCACGTTTCTAATATGTTTAATTATTATTATTATTATTAATTTATTATTAATTTGATTTATATACCGCCCTTCTCCCGAAGGACTCAGGGCGGTGCACAGCATATTAAAAACAAGTAACAATAAAATACCAAAATAAAATTAATAAATACCAAAATAAAAACCCCTCTAAGACCAAATTAAAAGCCAAATGTTAGTAGCTGTGTCGTAATTAAAATTATATTAAAATCATCCCTAACTAAAATCCACAATGCTTGTGGGTATACAATATTTTTTTGTTGTTCCACTGTCTGTGCATCAATTCCAACGCAACGTCACACGAAATAATTAAATCAAAATGAAAATAAATCGAAATCTATGAAAATTCAATGTAGCCATGCAATCGGAAACATTGAAATGGAATCGTAAAATGGGAACTTTGGAAATCGTAAATGGATCGTAAATCGGAAACATTGAAATGGAATGGTAAAAAAAAGTTGTAAAATCAGATCAGCCCCCTGAGCGACCCGTTTTACGACCGTTACAACCATGACGACTCTAATGGGCAGGCGCCAAGATGGTCGTAACCCGAGGACTTACTTTTATTTCATGCCAGGAACTGTGATATATATACATATATATATATATATATGTAGGTCTTTGGTTATTCGGGTTTTCTCCCGCGTAAAATTGGAAGTGTCTTGGCGACGTTTTGACGAAGTCCCATTCGTCATCTTCAGGCTGGTGTCTTCAGCTTCGTGCTTCTAGGAGTAGTGTGTTATCACAGCTGTTTCTTCCTTTTAACTGCCAGTGGGGTTTGAACTGATTGGGTGGGAGCTTGACTGTGTTCTGATTGGGTGGAGGTGTGTTCTGATTGGTTAAGGGGCTTGGCTGTGCTCTGATTGGATGGGGGAGTGTTCTGTTTGGGTGGGGGCTTTGTTGTGCTCGGGTTGGTCTGAGTTGCAGGGGGATTTGAGATGGTGAGCTTCATTGCTGTTGTTGGGCTTCGTGTTCGTGGTCGTGCCACATCTTTATGGTGGGTGTCAGTTTGCTTCATGTAGGGATTGGAGGGATTTAAAGTGGCTAATGATGCAGCTGTGGACTGGCTTCTAGTTTGTGGTCGTGCCTCATCATCTGTGTGGGTTTGGGTTTGCTTTTTGCATGGATGTGTGGTGGTGACCTCCTGTGTGGTTTTCGTGAGTGTGGGTCTGGTGTCATTCTTTGTGTTAGGGACTCGTTGGCCAATAAGGGTGGGTTTCCAAATGGCTGGTAGGTGGGAGGTACCAGCCATTTGGAAACCCGCCCTTATTGGCAAACGAGTCCCTCTATATATCTATATAAATAAAAATGTAAATGTTCGTTTGTTCAAAATCTTAAATCCCCGAAAGTTCTTCACCGATTGCTTTGAAATTTTGACACAACGTTGCATTCGAATACGCGCGTGTTTTCATATACCTACTATTAAATAGATGTCACACCTGTGACAGGTAAAAACATGCTTTTTTTGAAAAACAGCGCCATCTGTTGGACGTAAAAGCATACCCACAAGCATTTTCAAATTAAACATATTACAAATGTGCGCTTTCTCTTTTCTTTCTTTTACATTTAACCAGACTGAGCCACAGCAACGCGTGGCCAGATACAGTTAGTATACACACACACACACACACATACATACATACATATTTTTCTTCACCTAGAAATGAGTGTGCCTGAGGTCAGAAGAAGCTCTGCTGACGATTTAAACCTACACATTGTGTCAAACATACGTAGGGGCAGATTATTCCCCGGGGCAGGAATATGGTAGCTTGCCTGGGAGGGGGGAGGGGGGTTCGAAACGTGGATGTGGGCCACTTCCCAGGGGGGCCCCCCAAGAAGCATTTCAAATCTGTTTTTCGGAGAGGTAAATTTCAAGCCTGCTGGAAAACAGGAGAGCCGCTTAAAAGCGCACTTAATTCCGTGAAAAATAAAAAACAAACCTTGCAGGAAATTTTAATGGACGTCTGAATGTAAAGGGTGATGCCCCAGGTAGGGCTCCAGCATCAATTAAGCTCTTAAAGGGACGGGGCACACCCCTGGCTATTTCATTTTTCTTTCCTTTTCTTTTTTTTAATTGCATGGGATGTATTGAGAGTGGGAGAGAAAACCTCCCCCTCTCTATTCTCCCTTCCCCCCCCCCCCCCGCGGGCATCCTTGCATTGTGCCCCACTCCTTCCTTCTTGATCCTGCATGCCAGACTGATGTATCTGAAGTGCTCGGGATGCTTTAAAAGCAATAAATTACTGGAAAGTGGTTATTAATATTTGAATCGCTGCAGAATTGCCAAATGTTAATAGTGTGCCATGAAGGAAGTTGTCTGGGTGTGCATGGAAGTCTGTTGGCAGATATACAGGTACCCCTTCCTTCCTTTTTTCCTTCCTTCTTCCTTTCCTTCCTTCCATTCATCCATTCATCTTTCCATCCATCCTTCCTTCCTTCCATCTATCCTTTCTTTCTTTCTTTCCTTCCTTCCTTCCTTCCTTCTTTCCTTCCTTCCTTCCTTCCTTCCTTCCTTCCTTCCTTCCATCCATCCATCCATCCATTCATCTTTCCATCCATCCTTCCTTCTTCTTATCCTTCCTTCGTTCCTTCCTTCGTTCGTTCGTTCCTTCCTTCGTTCCTTCCTTCCTTCCTTCCATCCATCCATCCATCCATCCATCCATCCATTCCTTCCTTCTTCTTATCCTTCCTTCCTGCTTTCCTTCCATCTATTCCTTCCATCCATCCATCTTTCCATCCATACTTCCTTCTTCCTATCCTTCCTGCCTCCCTTCCATCTATCCTTTCTTTCTTTCTTTCTTTCTTTCTTTCTTTTTTTCTTTCTTTTTTTCTTTCTTTCTTTCTTTCTTTCTTTCTTTCTTTCTTTCTTTCTTTCTTTCTTTCTTTCTTTCTTTCTCTTTTCCTTCCTTCCTTCCTTCCTTTTTCCTATCCTTCCTTCCATCCATCCATTCATCTTTCCATCCATCTATCCTTCCTTCTTCTTATCCTTCCTGCCTTTCTTCCATCTATTCCTTCCTTCCTTCCTTTTTCTTACCCTTCCTTCCTTCCTTCCTTCCTTCCTTCCTTCCTTCCTTCCATCCATCTATTCCTTCCTTCCTTCCTTCCTTCCTTCCTGCCTGCCTGCCTGCCTGCCTTTATGCCCTCTTCCTATCCTCCTTCCCTCCCTCCCCCCCCCCTTCCTTCCTCTCTTCCTTCCCATTCTCTCCCTCCCTCCCTCCCTCCCATCTTCCTTCCTTCTGTCCATCTGCCATTTGTTTCCAAACCCTTTGGAAAATAAGTTGACCCCCCTCTTCTTTGTGGCAGCCCCTCAAATACTGGGACGCTGTTATCATGTCCCCCCTCGTCCTTCTTTTCTCTAGACTGGCCATCCCCAAGTCCTGCAACCGTTCTTCGTCTGTTTGAGTCTCCAGGCCTTGGATCAAATCAGCTGCTCTTCTTTGCACTTTTTCCAACCTCTTTTTTGTAATGTAGCCACCAGAACTGGAGGCAGAATATTCCAGATGTGGCCTTACTAAGGCTTTCTAAAGCGCTACGAAATACTTCCGCCTGATTTTGATTTCCTTCGACTCCCATCCCCTCCTCCTGTGGCTGGCTGCCTGGGGAATTCCGGGAGCTGAATTCCGCGGGTCTTAAAAGTTGCCCCCCCCACACACACACCCGTGGCTCACGGTGGCGGGCTGCGGAGACAACACACAAGCGCCGGTGCGCGCAGACCAACACAGGAGCGGGATTCCTCTGGAGGCTACATCAAAGAACTGACTGTAAGGGATTCGAATACAGTGCCCCCCTGCCAGTCGCAGCAAGTGTTAAGGCCCACAGGGGCCTCGTTAATTTAAGCTTGTTGTCGGAGCTAATTTCTGTCGCAACTCTTATTGTTTTTAAAGAACGCTGCATTTCATCGGGAGAAATCACCATTCCCCCCCCCTCTTTATTCCCCGCTTCCATCATTAGCACAAACGCCTCGACTGCAGAAGCGTCTTCATTTTCTCCTGATTTTTAAAAATTCTCCTGTTCTTCATGCACTGCTGTATATACCAAGGTGAAGGGCATTACACGGACGGAATAAAATTTGCACATTTTTGCATGTTTTTTTTTTTTACGGCGAGAGCAGGTCACATTAGCTCTTTTCCCGCGCGTATCTAACCCGGCCGGGCACCGTCCCTGGTAAAAATGAAAGCTCGTCTTTCAGCCCAAATTAATAATAATAATAATAATAATAATAATAATAATAATAATAATAATAATAATAATAATAATAATTATTATTATTATTATTATTATTATTATTATTATTATTATTATTATTATTATTATTATTATTATTATTATTATTATTATTTA
>NW_015390500.1:51259-56481 GCF_001527695.2 Protobothrops mucrosquamatus | reverse complement strand
ATTATTATTATTATTATTATTATTATTATTATTATTATTATTATTATTATTATTGGGTAAGGACTCGATAGGTAGACAAAATGCCAAATCCAGTCCGAACATCTGGCTGACTGTGCGATGATCCATAATAATAATAATAATAATAATAATAATAATAATAATAATAATAATAATAATAATAATAATAATAATAATAAAGTTGGAAGGGACCTTGGAGGTCATCTAATCCAACCCCCTGCTCAGGCAGGTAACCCTATACCATTTCAGACAAATGGCTGTCCAGTCTCTTCTTAAAAACTTCCAGTGTTGGAGCACTCACCGCTTCTGGAGGCAGGTTGTTCCACTGGTTAATTGTTCTCACTGTCAGGAAGTTTCTCCTTAGTTCTAGGTTGCTTCTCTCCTTGGTTAGTTTCCATCTATTTTGCTTCTCGTCCTGCCTTCAGGCGCTTTGGAGAACAGCTTGACTCCCTCTTCTTTGGGGCAGCCCCTGAGATACTGGAAGGCTGCTATCCTGTCCCCACTCGTCCTTCTATTCATTAAACTAGACATGCCCAATTCCAGCAACCGTTCCTTATATGTTTTAGCCTCCAGTCCCCTGATCATCTTTGTTGCTCTTCTCTGTACTCTAGCTAGAATCTCAACATCTTTTTTACATCGCGGTGACCAAAACTGGATGCAGTATTCCAGGTGTGGCCTTACCAAGGCCTTGTAAAGTGGTATTAACACTTCATGTGATCTTGATTCTATGCCTCTGTTAATTCAGCCTAGCACTGTGTTGGCCTTTTTGGCAGCTGCAGTACATGGCTGGCTCATATTTAGGTGATTGTCAATAGGACTCCGAGGTCCCTCTCACAGTTACTACTGTTGAGCAAGGTACCCCCTATACCATACCTGTGCATTTGGTTTTTCTTGCCTACATGTAGAACCTTGCTTTAAATTCTACAGGAGATAAAATTACCCTTGTTGCCTTCTTGAGGGTTTCACTTCAAGAAAATAAAATAAAAAAATAAAATAAAATAAAACGATTGCATCAGCTTTTATGGAGTTCGATCCACTTCATCAAACACACGACAAGGGAAGAGTGTTTTTTCTATTCGTAGTTATTCATGGCAGCAGAGAAAATTTGGGGGGGTGGGGGGGGAGGGAACTTGGCAGGAAGAAGCAGAATTTTCTGACGGGCGACCGCCTCGAAAGAAGAGCGCAGTGAGAAGGTCAAGAAACGTGATTTCCAGCCGGACGTCCGTTTTGAAACCTCGTTGCAGGAACTTCACCGAGAGTCTCTGCTTTTTCAAAGGCAGGAGACCCCCATTATCCGAGGAGTTGGAATGTTGTGATTACACAAAAATAGCTTCTTCTTTTTATTAAATGATACTGGGAAGGTAAAACGCAGCACGGGTTTTCATACAAAAGAGGGTTCAATTGCACTGGATGTTCTTGAGAACTTTCATTTTGACCTGAAGCCTTCTTCTCGTTCAGTCTGTCCTGGTCAGGTCTAACAACATTGTTCTTCGTATTGAAGCCCTTCAACTTTCAGTTTCCACTTTAGAGGTCTTCCGTTTTTTAGACAGGACAATAACTTACCGAAGCAGAAGGTGTTGGTGGTTTCCAAAGACTTCTGGATCTGAATGGTTTGGTTTTTTTTAAAAAAAAAAATTGTTTGGGAATAATTTAGTGGGTCTTCTGAGTTTGTGTAACTCAACTCAGCATCTGAAGGCAGGACAAGAAGCAACGGATGGAAACTCATCAAGGAGAGAAGCAACCTGGAATTAAAGAGAAACTTCCTGACAGTTAGAACAATTAACCAGTGGAACTACCTGCCTCCAGAAGCGGTGAATGTGCCAACACTGGAAGTTTTTAAGAAGAGACTGGACAGCCATTTGTCCGAAATGGTGTAGGGTTTCCTGCCTGAGCAGGGGGTTGGACTAGGTGACCTCCAAGGTCCCTTCCAACTATTCTGTTCTGTTCTGTTCTGTTCTGTTCTGTTCTGTTCTGTTCTATTCTATTCTATTCTATTCTATCATATCATATATCATATATCATATATCATATTATATTATATTATTTCCACTCCACTCGATATTTTCTGTTCTGTTCTGTTCTGTTCTGTTCTGTTCTATTCTATTCTATTCTATTCTATTCTATTCTATTCTATTCTATTCTATTCTATTCTATTCTATTCTATTTCTATTATATCATATCATATATTATATCATATTATTTCCACTCCACTCGATATTTTCTATTCTATTCTATTCTATTCTATTCTATTCTATTCTATTCTATTCTATTCTATTCTATTCTATTCTATTCTAGTAATACAGGTCGTTTGCCAATATTGTGGGAATTATGTATTTAACAAAGCGATGGCACGTGGGAAAAACTATATTTGTGTTTAATTGTGTGGGCATGCAACGCCTTTACAGCGTCGTCTTGTGGGAAGAAGTTGGAACAGTTTGTGTCCAGGAGAGGGGTCTGTAGATATTTTCTCAGCCCTCTTTTCTGGCTCCTGCAGTGTACAAGTCCTCAGTGGAAGGCAGGCTGGGGGCAGTGTTTTTTTTCTGTAGTTCTAACTATCCGTGGAAATCGGTGTCTGTCTGCTTGGTTGCAGTGGGTTGGCTTCCCCTTGCTGCAAAACCTTAGCCAAAATTGAGGAAAGTGTTGAATTGTTGCAACAGTTGAGCAGTGTCCAGGTTGCACGCGTGCAATCCCTTCGTTCTTGCTTTAATCCTTTGCTTTTCCTGTCTCTTCTGCACAGCTCCTCACCGCCCGGAGTTTTTGAGAAGGAATACGAGCTCTACCGAGACTACAGCTCGGATGGACAACGGCTTCACTACAGGTGAGCAGCCTCCCTCAAGANAGCCTGTCAACTCCCAGAATTCCCCAGCCAGGAAGAGGTCTGGCCTCCCGAGTCGTAACTGGCTGAGGAATTCTGGGAGTTGAAGTCCACCCACCTTTAAAGTTGTCACGTTTGAGAAAGACTGCTGAAGAGTTTTGAACCTGGATAAATCCAGGGTGAAAATGGGTGCTGGGCTTCTAGTGGGGTGGGAACCCCGGGGTGGGGTCAATGGTTGAAACGGAGGGAGGTTTATGGCAAACCGTCTTCCATAGCGACAGAGGTAAGCCTCGATTTACGACCGGCCGTTTAACGAACAAGTTTATGACGGACCTGCACTCCTCAAAAGCTGCTCACGATCCATTTTTGAAGTTACAGCGGCCACACACCCACACCCACACCCACCCCAGGACCACATTTTGGGCAGTGGGCAATGGGTTCCCCTGTTTGCAGGGTCCCACAGTCATGTGACTGCAATTTAGGACACTTTTGGGGGGGGGTCTGTTTACTTCTGGCAAAAATACCCATGAGAGTGGGGAAGGGACTGGCTTGTGGCGTTCACACTCAATCACCGTTGCAAAATAAAATAAAATAAAATGGAAAAATCAGGTCCGGTGACTTGATGCCTCGACTTAACGACCGCAAGAGCTTGAGAACTCAGGGCCATAAACTGAGGACTAGCCATAGAGCTTTGGGGCCGGGGATGTTTGCCGTTGCTAAAAGTGTGGGTGTGCTGTGCTCTTTTTGGCTGGTGGAGAGAGAGGAACTAACAGAGGAGAGAATATTTGCTGCTCAGGGTTGAAGTATGGAATTCTCTGAGCTGGGTGGTTTTCTTGCAGACGTTTCATGACCCAACTAGGTAACATCATCAGTGCTAGAAGGGAGTGGGGTTTGCGGAGGAGAGGAGGAGGAGGAGGAGGAGGAGGAGGAGGAGGAGGAAGGCTGTGGGGTCCTTTATGTTCTCTGAGCTGGGTGGTTTTCTTGCAGACATTTCATTACCCAACTAGGTAACATCATCAGTGCTAGAAGGGAGTGGGTCTACTTTCTGCTTATATACAGTGGCTTGCCCCAGCAATGTTGGTGGGAGTGGTCTCGGTGGCCCCTCCATTGGGCTGTTTACTGCTAGCTTGTTTGGGATATTATTTTCTTCTTGATTGTTAAAACACACGAGGGACGGTTGCTGGAATTGGGGATGTTTAGTTTAACGAAGAGAAGGACGAGGGGGGGACATGATAGCAGTCTTCCAGTATCTCAGGGGCTGCCATAAAGAAGAGGCAGTCAAGCTATTCTCCAAAGCGCCTGAACGCAGGACAAGAAGCAACGGATGGAAACTAATCAAGGAGAGAAGCAACCTAGAACTAAGGAGAAACTTCCTGACAGTGAGAACAATTAACCAGCGGAACTCCTTGCCTCCAGAAGCTGTGAATGCTCCAACACTGGAAGTTTTACCATTTGTCTGAAATGGTATAGGGTTTCCTGTCTGAGCAGGGGGTTGGACTAGAAGACCTCCAACGCCCCTTCCAACTCTTCTATTCCTATCCTATCCTATCCTATCCTATCCTATTCATTATTTTATCCTATCCTATTCATTATTTTATCCTATCCTATTCATTATCCTATCCTATCCTATCCTATCCTATCCTATCCTATTCATTATTCTATTCTATTCTATTCCATCCCATCCCATCATACTCCCTATCCCTATCCCCATTCAATTATTAATCTAATGTTAATTTTGGTGGTAGCCATAGGAACTCATCAAAGCCCTGAACAGCCGGCCCTGATGTTGCCAGATGTTTGCCTCTGAAAAAGTGGCTGGGCTGGCAGCTTCACAGGGATTCCCTCCAGCACGCAAAGAGGGGAAGGAAGTCCCCCACAAGCCTTTGATTCTGGCAAGCTCGTTTCAGGGGTGATAAAAATTTCCCTCTCCCAACAGAAGCCTGCCAGGCTGCAAGCTGTCCGTAATCTTGTCATTGGGAATTGCATCCAGCTGTTTGCTTTGGAGCCAGCCAGGCAGCCAGCCAGCGGTGGTCAATATTTGCTCTATTCTCTCATTCTTGCCTGCCTTTAAAAGGAAGCAGCAGAACTGGGGAAGAGACATTTTCTGCCCTTTTATTTCCCCCCCCCCCATTCTTGCTTTCTTGGGGGCCTGGCTGACACGAAGGAGACAGGATCCAGAAAATGGGTATGTAATAATAATAATAATAATAATAATAATAATAATAATAATAATAATAATAATAATAATAATAATAATAATAATAAAGTTGGAAGGGACCTTGGAGGTCATCTAGTCCAACCCCCTGCTCAGGCAGGAAGCCCTACACCATTTCAGACAAATGGCTGTCCAGTCTCTTCTTAAAAACTTCCAGTGTTGGAGAATTCACCG
>NW_015390500.1:4093-49716 GCF_001527695.2 Protobothrops mucrosquamatus | reverse complement strand
GGGGGCCACGACCTTTCTCCCAGGGACCCCTTTGGTTTTGCCTCTCTGGGGTTTTTCTCTGAAAGGGAACTTCTGGTTTTCTCTTGGAGAAGAGCAACTAAGATGATCAAAGGCCTGGAGACTAAGACGTATGAAGGACGGTTGCAGGAATTGGGGATGGCCAGTCTGGAGAAAAGAAGGACTGGGGGGGGACATGATAGCAATATTACAGTATTTGAGGGGCTGCCATAAAGAAGAGGGGGTTAAATTATTCTCCAAAGCGCCTAAAGGCAAGAGAAGAAACAACGGATGGAAACGGATCAAGGAGAGAAGCAACCTGGAATTAAGGAGAAACTTCCTAACAGTGGGGACAATTAACCAGTGGAACAACCTGCCTCCAGAAGTTGGGGGTGCTATAGAATAGAATAGAATAGAATAGAATAGAATAGAATAGAATAGAATAGAATAGAATAGAATAGAATAGAATAATGATAAGAATAGAATAGAATAGATTAAAATAGAACAGAATAGAATAATGATAAGAATAGAATAGAATAGAATAAATTAGAACAGAACAGAATAGAACAGAATAGAATAGAATAATGATAAGAATAGAATAGAATAGATTAGAATAGAATAATGATAAGAATAGAATAGAATAGAATAGAGTAGAATAGAATAGAACAGAATAGAATAATGATAAGAATAGAATAGAATAGAATAGAATAGAATAGAATAGAATAGAATAGAATAGAATAGAATAACAGAGTTGGAAGGGACCTTGGAGCCTGCTGGCTAGGGAATTCTGGGAATAATGATGATGATGATGATGATGATGATGATGATAAAGTTGGAAGGGACCTTGGAGGTCATCTAGTCCAACCCCCTGCTCAGGCAGGAAACCCCATACCATTTCAGACAAGTGGCTGTCCAGTCTCTTCTTAAAAACTTCCAGTGTTGGAGCATTCACCGCTTCTGGAGGCAGGTTGTTCCACTGGTTAATTGTTCTAACTCTCAGGAAATTTCTTGCTAATTCCAGGTTGCTTCTCTCCTTGATGAGATTCCATCCGTCTCCAAAATTCAAACGTTGGCTGCGTGCCCTAGTGGTTTTTAAAAAGCTCCGTCCTGGCCTACGCCTCATTGGCTGCACAGGGACCAGTGCTTTATGTGGCTCCCTGATGGGGGTCTGAAGAGTTTGGCTGCATGAGAAATGTAAGTGTTGGGAAACGGCGAAACCCATCAGCTCTGTGCCCTGAACCACAGAGGAGAGGCACGTTAAATAAATGTTAGAGATGATTAGAACAGGGATGGAAAACACAATGGCAAAATGTCACGGTGCTGATATATAAGCGTTGGCAGCGGTGACCTTCACATTCCCAGAGATGGTCCTTTTGCTCATCTTACAGCAAACTGTAGCAACAGAGGAGGGGCAGATAAGCCTTGAACGTAGAATAATAGGTTGGAAGGGGCCTTGGAGGCCATCTAGTCCAACCCCCTGTTCAAACAGCAGACCCTATATCATTTCAGACAACTGGCTGTCCAGTCTCTTCTTAAAAACCTCCAGTGATGGAGCGCCCACCATTCCACTGATTAATTAACAGAATAAGAGAGTTGGAAGGGGCCTTGGAGGTCTTCTAGTCCAACCCCCTGCTCAAGCAGGAGACCCTACATCATTTCAGACAGCAACAAAGATGATCAGGGGATTGGAGGCTAAAACATATAAGGAACGGTTGCTGGAATTGGGTAGGTCTAGTTTAAGGAAGAGAAGGACGAGGGGGGACATGATAGCAGCCTTCCAGTATCTCAGGGGCTGCCCCAAAGAAGAGGGAGTCAAGCTATTCTCCAAAGCCCCTGAAGGCAGGACAAGAAGCAACGGGTGGAAACTAACCAAAGAGAGAAGCAACCTGGAACTAAGGAGAAACTTCCTGACAGTTAGAACAATTAACCAGTGGAACCACCTGCCTCCAGAAGCGGTGAATGCTCCAATACTGGAAGTTTTTAAGAAGAGACTAGACAGCCATTTGTCTGAAATGGTATAGGGTTTCCTGCCTGAGCAGGGGGTTGGACTAGATGACCTCCAAGGTCCCTTCCAACTTCATCATCATCATCATCATCATCATCATCATCATCATCAACATCATCATCATTATTATTATTATTAACTGGCTGTCCTGTCTCTTCTTAAAAACCTCCAGTGATGGAGCGCCCACCACTTCTGGAGGCAAGCCGTTCCACTGATTAATTAACAGAATAAGATAGTTGGAAGGAGCCTTGGAGGTCTTCTAGTCCAGGGCTTTTCAACATTTTCACCCATTGTGCCACTTTTAGGATATGGCAACATCCGAGAACCACCAGTCGCCTAGCAAAGTGTCAAAAACTTGATGACCCAAAAAAAAAAAGGAAAAAAGTGATAAAAGTACAGGAAGTCCTCGACTTACAACAGTTCGCTTAGTGACTGTTCGAAGTTACAGTAGCACTGAAAAAGTGCCCCCCCAAGGCACAGCCGAGCAAGACACCTGCCTGCCCACCCGGTGGCGCTCTTCCTCCTGTCCGAGGTTTCCATTGTTGTGAGCATTTTTGTTGAGGATTGGCAGTGGGGGTGGGGTGGGGGGATGTTTGGTTTTTATCCCCCCCCCCCCGTCTGCTGGGTGGTTGCAGCAGGTTTTGGTCACTTCACATGACCCTGGGACACTGTGACCGTCATAAATATGACTCAGTTGCCAAGCATCTGAATGTAAATCACAAGACCCTGGAGATGCTGCAACATTCCAGCTGATAGGCGCTTCTTCTGGACTCAGCAGAAGCACCAGGATCAGCGCCGAGCTCCAGGTAGAGCCTGGCACTGATCCTGGTTCTTCCGCTGAGCCCTGACAGTCCCGAAGAAGCGCCAATCAGCTGGAAAGCGGCACTGATCCTGGTGCTTCCCCTGAGCCCTGACAACCCCCTGCTCAGGCAGGAAACCTTATACCATATAATAACAACAACAACAACAACAACAACAATAATAATAATAATAATAATAATAATAATAATAATAGTAATAATAATAATGATAAAGTTGGAAGGGACCTAGGAGGTCATCTAGTCCAACCCCCTGCTCAGGCAGGAACCCTACACCATTTCAGACAAATGGCTGTCCAGTCTCTTCTTGAAAACCTCCAGTGTTAGAGCATTCACAACTTCTGTGGCAAGTTGCTCCACTGGTTAATTGTTCTCACTGTCAGGCAATTTCTCCTTAGTTCTAGGTTGCTGCTCTCCTTCAATCACTCACTCAATCACTCAATCACTCAATCAATCAATCAATCAATCAATCAAAATAGAGCTGAAAGGGACCTTCTCTTTGATTAGTTTCCACCCGTTGCTTCTTATCCTGCCTTCAGATGCTTTGGAGAATAGCTTGACTCCCTCTTGTTTGGGGCTGCCCCTGAAATATTGTAAGACTGCTATCATGTCCCCCCTGGTCCTTCTCTTCATTAAACTGGACCTGCTCAATTCCAGGAACCGTTCCTTATATGTTGTATCCCCCAGTCCCCTAATCATCTTTGTTGGTCTTCTCTGCACTCTTTCCAGAGTATCAACATCTTTTTTACATCGTGGTGACCAAAACTGGATGCAAGTATTCCAAGTGTGGCCTTACCAAGGCCTTGTAAAGTGGTATTAACACTTCAGGTGATCTTGATTCTATCCCTCTGTTAATGCAGCCTAGCACTGTGTTGGCCTTTTTGGCAGCTGCAGCACACGGTTGGCTCCTATTTAGGTGATTGTCCTCTAGGACTCCGAGACCCCTCTCACAGTTACTGCTATTGAACCATGTTTCTCCCCTACTACACCTGTGAATTCTTCAGTTCTAACTGGTAGAAGCTTCTTGGTGGAAAAGCCAGAGATCTTCAAAGGAAAAAACCAAAACAAAACAAAAAACAAAGGAAGTCCAGTTTTGAAAAAGCACCTTTGGGGTCAGCTCGAAATGCATAATTTAAGCCTCCAGCCTGCACGTGGCCTGAAGAAACTTTGGGTGTAGTTTGCTCAGACTTCGCAAAGTTCCTGTTTAATGAGACAGAAGGAGAGAATTAATTACATGCCAGTCTGGGGAGAAATCATACTGACCATAATTAAGCTGGAAGTATAGTCATCGTAAATGAAAGGCGAGGCCTTCTTCAAAGCAAGACTTCCATTCTGGAAACGGTACCTCATTTTTGTTGGCAGGTCCTCAATTTGCAACCGCACCTGGGATGGGAACGCCCGTCACTAAGGGAGGCGCACATGAAGCAACGCGCATTCGGTTTTACAATCTTTTTTTTTTAACTGGGGTCATTCAGTGAATCGCCAACGTTGTTAAACGAATCAACTGGTCGTTAAGTGGATCCTGCTTTCCCCGGACTTGGCTCATTGGAAGCCGGCTGGAAAGATCGCAAACAGTGATCACGAGATCCGGGAACGCTGCAACCATCGTTTAAAAAAAAATATCACTTTTTTTTAACACTTGTCCTAACTTTGGTTGCTAAACGAACGGTCATAAAGTCGGGACTACCTGTAAATGGAAATGGTTTGCACTCTATTGGGGGGAATGGTTTTTTTGTTTTTTTTACAAATTTTATTGGTTTTTTTAGTTTCTTAAAACAACATATTCAGGACACACCGTGGTGCTGGGGTAATCAAACATCTTAAAACAAAACATATATACATAATACAATCAACACATCAAGTATTCCCTCTCTTTTTCCCTCAAATAGCATAGTATATTTAAAATATCCAATTCTAGCTCAAATTTATTCAACCTGAACCTGTTTTTAAGCTTCATTCATTTACAATACCAGAATCAAATTAACTTTAATTAAAAACATTAAATGGGGAATGGTTTTTAAACTTCCCAGCCTAACCCCAGTCCTGATATTTCCCATCCAATTAAGAACCAGATCCAACCTTGCTTTTAGTCTGGAAAGAGGGCAGAGAAGAGCAACAAAGAGGATCAGGGGCCCGGAGGCTAAACATTCGACGAATTGGAGATATCTAGTTTAATGAAAAGAAGGACCGGGGGTGACACGACATTTGAGGGGCTGCCCCAAAGAAGAGGGGGGATCAACCTATTCTCTAATGCACCAGAAGGCAAGACAAGAAGCAACAGGTGGAAGCTAAACTGTGATGGACCTTGGAGTCCTAGTGGACGATCACTTGACTATGAGCCAGCTGTCTGCAGCAGCAGCCAAAAAAGCTAACACAATCCTGGATTGTATAAACAGAGGCATAGAATCAAGATCACGGGAAGTACTAGTACCGCTATATAAAACCCTAGTGAGGCCACACCTGGAATACTGCAGCCAATTTTGGTCACCTTATCACAAAAAAGATGTTGGGAGTTTGGAAAAAGTTCAGAGAAGAGCAACTAAAAGGATCCAAGGCCTGGAGGCTAAAACATAACGAAGAACGGCTGCGGGACTTGAGTTTGGCCAGTCTAAAGAAAAGAAGAAATAGGGGAGACATGATAGCAGCGTTCCAGTATCTGAGGAGCTGCCACAAGGCAGAGGGGGCCAGGTTGTTCACCAGAGCACCAGAGGGAAGGACGAGAAACAACGGTTGGAAACTGACCAAGGAGAGAAGCAACCTGGAATTAAGGAGAAACTTCCTGACAGTGAGGACAATTAACCAGTGGAACAGCCTGCCACCAGAAATCGTGGGCACTCCATCACTGGAGGATTTATAAGAAGAGACTGGACAGTCACTTGTCTGAGATAGTTTAGGTTCTCCTGCTTGAGCAGGCGGGTGGACTAGATGACCCCCAAGGTCCCTTTCAACTCCTATTCTATTCTATTCTATTCTATTCTATTCTATTCTATTCTATTCTATTCTATTCTATTCTATTCTATTCTATTCCATTCCATTCAAGGAGAAATTCAATCTGGAACTAAGGAGAAACTTCCTGACAGTCAGAACAATTAATCAGTGGAACAATCTGCCTCCAGAAGCAGTGAATGCTCCAACACTGGAAGTTTTTCAGAAGAGACTGGACAGCCATTTGTCTGAAATGGTACAGGGTTTCCTGCCTGAGCAGGGGGTTGGATTAGAAGACCTCCAAGGTCCCTTCCAGTTCTATTCTGAATTGAATAGTCTGATGAAGAGAAGGACAAGGGGGGACATGATAGTAGTCTTCCAGTATCTCAGGGGCTGCCCCAAAGAAGAGGCAGTCAAGCTATTCTCTAAAGCGCCTGAAGGCAGGACAAGAAGCAATGGATGTAAACTCATCAAGGAGAGAAGCAATCTGGAATTAAGGAGAAACTTCCTATCGGTGAGGACAATTAACCAGTGGAACAGCTTGCCACTAGAAATTCTGGGTGCTTCATCACTGGAGGCTTTCAAGAAGAGACTGGACAGCCATTTATCTGGAAGGGCATAGGGTCTCCTACTTGTGCAGGGGGGTTGGACTAGAAGACCTCCAAGGTCCCTTCCAACTCCGTTATTCTGTTAAAACTCTGACTTTTCCCTTATGGACAAGTAAAAAAAGAGAACACAAACCCCACCTTACATACAGTTTGCATCAGTGTTCTTCAGAAAGACAGGCACACACACAAAAAATTAACGGAGTCGTGTTTGGGTTCCCGTTGTAGAAAAAGTGCATTAATCATCGGCTCTAAATCCAAATCCGTGTTCTTTGGCAAAGAAGCTGAGAAGTAAAAACGGCACGAATACGTCCACCCTGGAAAGCCTGGATGACAGTTTGATGCATTTGGGAAGAGAGGGTGCCATGAACACACACACACACACACACAAACACACACACACACACACACACACACAGAGAGACACTGAGCAGCTGTGGCTTCAACTGCTATTCAGGACCACATGCCACCTCGAAAAAATTATTTACAGCGCTTGAAAAAATCGCCTGCTTTCCCCTTTTTCGCATGCAGCGAGTGCCACAATTAAGCGCAACTCAGATGTGAAGAGAAGAGCAGAGCCCAGCTAGAGGCAGGAAAAATGCAGGGTTTTGTGTGGGGTTTTTTTTTTTGATCCAAACCGTTGAGCAGGCACGGATTAAAAAAAAAAAAAAAAAAAGGCAGCACCCCGGGCCAAAGATAATTTACAGATACTTGGCTTCTGTCTATCAGCGGCTCCGTGGAATTGTTCTCTTGGCTAACGGGGCCTAGAAAGACAATTGTGTAGCATCCAAGCACCGGCTGCGCGGGATACAAAAAAGAGAATAAACTTAAGGGCCTCTCTGCCCGGCCATTAAGGCAGAAATTAAATAACCTTTATTGTCGGGTTTTTTTTTACTGTGGACACAACGGCACACCTTAAAAATGAAATTTAGTGGCTTGCTCTCAAAGGGTGCACATGCATAACACCCATTTAAACATACTATATTGTTGTTGTTAGTTGCGAAGTCGTGTCCGGCCCATCGCAACCCCACGGACAACGTTCCTCCAGGCCTTCCTGTCCTCCACCATCTTCTGGAGTCCATTGAAGCTCAGGCCTCCTGCTTCAGGGACTCCATCCAGCCCCCTCCTTCTCTGTCGTCCCCTTCTTCTCTTGCCCTCCATCTTTCCCAGCATTGGGCTCTTCTCCAGTGAGTCCTTCCTTCTCATTAGGTGGCCAAAGTATTTGAGTTTCCACTTCAGGATCTGGCCTTCTAAAGAGCAGTCGGGGTTGATCTCCTCCAGGACTGACCGGTTGGATCGCCTTGCAGTCCAGGGGACTCGCAGGAGTCTTCTCCAGCACCAGAGTCCAAAGGCCTCCATTCTTTGGCGCTCAGCCTTTCTTATGGTCCAACTTTCACAGCCATCCATTGCAACTGGGAAAACCATGGCCTTGACTATACGTACTTTTGTTGGCAGGGTGATGTCTCTGCTTTTTAGTAGGCTGTAGATTTGCCATAGTTTTCCTCCCCAGGAGCAAGCATCTTTTAATTTCTTGGCTGCAGTCCCCATCTGCAGTGATCTATATACAAAGATACAAAATTGAGAATTTCTGATCGTTGCTGTTGTCTTCCCGGAGACATTCAGTGTTGGTCACCGCAGTATAAAAAAAGATGTCGAGACCCTGGGAAGAGGGCCGAGAAGAGCAACAAAGAGGATCGGGGGACTGGAGGCTAAAAGATATGAAAGATGGTTGCAGGAATTGGGTAGGTCTAGTTTAAGAGCCGGGGTGGCGCAGTGTTTAGAAGGTAGCATTGCAGGCTGACTCTGCCCATAGCCGGCGGTTCGGTCCTGACCGGCTCCAGGTTGACTCAGCCTTCCGTCCTTCCGAGGCCGGTAAAATGAGGACCCAGATTGTTGGGGGCAAAAGGTTGACTCTGTAAACCGCTTAGAGAGGGTCTGTAAAGCACTGCGAAGCGGTATGTAAGTCTAAGTGCCATTGCTACTGCCTTTCCTTCCTTCCTTCCTTCCTTCCTTCCTTCCTTCCTTCCTTCCTTCCTTCCTTCCTTCCTTCCTTCCTTCCTTCCTTCCTTCCTTTTCTACTTTTTTTTTGTTTGTTTTCTTCCTTTTTTCTTTTCTTTTTCCTTCCTTCTTTCCTCCCTCCCTCCCTCCCTCTGGTTAGAATGCAGTATTGCAGACTGACTCTGCCGACTGCCGGCAGTTCGATTCTCACTGGCTCAAGGTTGACTCCGCCTTGTATATAAGGTTTATAAGGCTAAGTGTGATGCTATTTTCCTTCCTCCCTCCCTCCCTCCCTCCCTCCGTCTGGTTAGAATGAAGTATTGCAGACTAACTCTGTATTCCTACTGCAAGGAGTTCGATCCTGACTGACTCAAGGTTGACTCAGCCTTCCATCCTTCCGAGGTCGGTAAAATGAGGACCCAGATTGTTGAGGGCAAAAGGTTTACTATGTAAGAGAGAAGGGCTGTAAAGCACTGTGAAGTGGTATGTAAGTCTAAGTGCCATTGCTACTGCCTTTCCTTCCCTCCCTCCCTCCCTCCCTCCCTCCCTCCCTCCCTCCCTCCTTCCTTCCTTCCTTCCTTCCTTCCTTCCTTCCTTCCTTCCTTCCTTCCTTCCTTCCTTCCTTCCTTTTCTTCTTTTCTGTTTCCTCCCTCCCTCCCAGTGGTTATAATGCAGTATTGCAGGCTAATTCTGCCCACAGCCAGCAGTTCGATCCTGACCGGTTCTAGATTGACTCAGCCTTCCATCCTCCCGAGGTGGGTAAAATGAGATTGTTGGGGGGGCAAGGGGCTGACTCTCTAAACCGCTTAGAGAGGGCTATAAAGCACTGTGAAGCAGTATATAAGTCTAAGTGCCATTGCTATTGCCATTAACGAAGAGTAGAATGAGGGGGGACATGATAGCAGCCTTCCAATATCTCAGGGGCTGCCCCAAAGAAGAGGCAGTCAAGCTATTCTCCAAAGCACCAGAAATAAGACAAGAAGCAACGGGTGGAAACTAATCAAGGAGAGAAGCAACCTACAACTAAGGAGAAACTTCCTGACAGTGAGAACAATTAACCAGTGGAACAACCTGCCTCCAGAAGCTGTGAATGCTCCAACACTGGAAGTTTTTAAGGAGAGACTGGACAGCCATTTGTCTGAAATGGTGTAGAGTTTCCTCCCTGAGCAGGGGGTTGGACTAGATGATCTCCAAGGTCCATTCCAAGTACTACTACTACTATTACTACCACTACTACTACTACTACTACTACTACTACTACTTCTTCTTCTTCTTCTTCTTCTTCTTCTTCTTCTTCTTCTTCTTCTTCTTCTTCTTCTTCTTCTTCTTCTTCTTCTTCTTCTTCTTCTTCTTCTTCTTCTTCTTCTTCTATTATTATTTGTTTGTTTGTTTATTTATTTATTTTTATTATTATTATTATTGGAACAACTTGCCTCCAGAAGTTGTGGGTGCTCCATCACTGGACGTTTTTAAGGAGAGACTGGGCAGCCATTTCTCTAGGATGCTATAGGATGTCCTGCTTAATCAGGGGGGCTGGACTAGAAGACCTCCAAGGTCCCTTCGGACTCTGTTCTTCTGTCCTGCTCTTACAGAGCAAAGGGGTTTTCAACAGCGATGCTGCTGGGAAGAGAATTTGCTATTTATTATTCGGCTCCCCATATGCTACGGGAAAGGGCTCCCCCCCCCCGCCAACCGTTCTCCTGAAATCTATAGATAAAACAAAACGTCTGCCAAGGCCTAATCTTAGGTCGGATCCCAGCTTAAAGGGCGGTCATTCTCGGCCGCCGCAGCTGCCAGCGAATCAGATGCAATTTCTTTCTCTAATGGCTTTTGTGGCGGATGGGCTACGGTTTTACGTGCTGGCGGGTTTGAATTACAACAGGTTTTTCCACCCTGCCTTTCGCTGTATTTGGGTAAACGTATTTAATGGGAGGGAAAGAACAGATGGGCAGGCAGGACCCCTGGCTACACGCGGCCGCGTTCCAGGAGTTGAGAAACAAAAAAACCTCCGGTTGTGCCCGGAAGAGCGATGGCACCGTCGGAACCCAGGAGAAGGGGGGAGTTTTCCCCTCCCCCTATTCGTTTCCGGGCTCCGTCCCGAAAGGCCTGAAGGAAGATGCTCACAATCTGGAAGATGAAGAGAAATCCCAGGGAACTTTCTTGAAAAGCAGCGGCTGAAGCCACAGGAGAACATACTAGAGCATAGAATAACAGAGTTTGGAAGGGACCTTGGAGGTCTTCTAGTCCAACCCCTGGTTCAGGCAAGAGACCCTATACCAGGGGTAGGCCACCTTGGCTCTTTTATGACTGGTGGACTTCAACTCCGAGAATTCCTGAGCCGGCATGGCTCAGCTTGGAAACCTCTCCCTTTCCCCTTAGCATGGCTAGCTCAGGAATTCTGGGAGTTGAAGTCCAGGAGTCATAAAAGAGCCAAGGTGGCCTACCCCTGCCCTATACCATTTCAGACAAATGGCTGTCCAGTCTCTTCTTAAAAGCTTGCAGTGTTGGAGCATTCACAGCTTCTGGAGGCAGGTTGTTCCACTGGTTAATTGTTCTCACTGTCAGGAAGTTTCTCCTTAGTTCTAGGTTGCTTCTCTCCTTCAATCAGTCAATCAATCAATCAATCAATCAATCAATCAATCAAATCAATGAATCAGAATAGAGTTGGAAGGGACCTTGGAGGTCATCTAGTCCAACCCCCTGCTCAAGCAGGAGACCCTATACCATTTCAGACAAATGGCTGTTCAATCTCTTCTGAAAAACTTCCAGTGTTGGAGCATTCACCACTTCTGGAGGCAGGTTGCTCCATTGGTTAATTGTTCTCACTGTCAGAAATTTCTCCTTAGTTCTAAGTTGCTTCTCTCCTTGATGAGTGTCCATCTATGGCTTCTTGTCCTGCCTTCAGGCGCTTTGGAGAATAGCTTGACTCCCTCTTCTTTGTGGCAATCCCTGAGATATTGGAAGGCTGCTATCCTGTTCCCCCTCGTCCTTCTCTTCGTTAAACTAGACATAACCCAATTCCAGCAACCGTTCCTGATATGTTTTAGCCTCCAGTCCCCTGATCATCCTTGTTGCTCTTCTCTGTACATGCAGTGAAGCCGCGCACCGTGCATTTATAGTACGAACACGGCTTTCTTAAGCATCAAAAAAAAAAAGGACCTCGGAGACCTCGGATGCAAATATAGGCTTTGCAGTTCCCAAGAATAACATTCCTGCCCATCCTGCTGCTTTTCTTTTTGGGGTAAGAAACGTTACGCAAAGCCCAGAAAAAGGAGGAAAAAACAAATAAGCCGGAAGAACGGGAGGCAGGGGAGAAAAAAAAAAGAGAGAAAAGAAAAGGCATTTTAATTTAGCCTCCCCCAAATTCATCCAATTGTCTATTCCTGCGAACCCTCCTTTCTCTCGGCCCTTCGCCCGTTGCTTTTTGTTCCTGGTCGAACGAGCCTTCTCGCTTTTTTTTTTCCTCGACGGCGTTTTTATGAAAGCGTTCCGTGGTTAGGCAACCCATTAGCGGCGCAGAACAATAAAAGCCGTCTCTTTGCTGGATTTTTTCTTTCTTTCTCTTTTTTGTACCTTCTTTAAATTTTGGAAGAACAATAAAAATAAATAGGGCAAGAGCTCAGAGAGCGTCTGTGCTGTTTTGAAATGATCCAGGCTTCGTGATCTAACGTGAAGCTAAATGATCTGGGGGATGGTGGTTAAAAAGACTTTTAAGACGGGAGGGGGGGAAAGAGATTGTCCTTGCGAAGGAGGAAATGCTGTCACTCACCTTCCATTAGAGAAAAAAACCCAGTTTTCATTATCTGCCGGGCAACGCCATGGATTCTCATATAGATAATTATATTAGTTAGGATTATTCCACTAGGTGAGTCCCAGCCTGCCCTGTTGGTTAGGAATATTAATACCACTTTACAGTGCCTATTAATACCACTTTACAAGGCCTTGGTAAGGCCACACTTGGAATACTGCATCCAGTTTTGGTCACCACAATGTAAAAACGATGTTGAGATTCTGGAAAGAGTGCAGAGAAGAGCAACAAAGATGATCAGGGGACTGGAGGCTAAAACATATCAGGAACGGTTGCTGGAATTGGGTCTGTCTAGTCCAGGGGTAGGCAACCCAAAACACTCAAAGAGCCACTTGGACCCATTTCCCACCAAAAACAAAACACTGGGAGCCGCAAAACCCTTTTGATATCTAAAATGAAGCTAAGACTGCATATATCCTTTTTTACCTTTATTATAGGTGTGTGTGTGTGTGTATTAAAGGTAAAAGAGGATATATGCAGTGTTATCTTCATTTTAGATGTCAAAAGGTTCTCTCTGTCTCTCTCTTTTCTCCCTCTCTCTCTCTTTCTCTCCCTCTCCTCCCCCTCTCTCTCTCCGATCTTCTGCTCACCTGGCAAGCTGGCTTCAAGCTGTTCTCCAACAAACTCAGGGGTAGGCAACCTCGGCTCTTTTATGACTCATGGACTTCAACTCCCAGAATTCCTGAGTCAGCATAGCTGGGCTACCTAGCTCTCTCCTGCCCTTCCTGCTTTCTGCTTCCTGCAGAGACGCAGCAAAGGGAAGAGCCCCGCTCAAAAAGCTTTTCAGCTCGTTGGAGAACACCTTGAATCCACTCTCTTTTTTACACACAAACACACAGAAAGAGAGAGAGAGAGAGAGAGAGAGAGAGAGAGAGAGAGAGAGAAAGAGAGAGAGAGAGAGAGAGAGAGAGAGAGAGAGAGGAAGGCAAGCGCCTCTCTCTGTCTCTGTCTCTCTCTGCAAATGGCAGAGGAGGCTGGGAGCAGCAGGTTGCCGACCTGTGGTCTAGTCTAATGACGAGAAGGACGAGGGGGGACATGATAGCAGTCTTCCGATATCTCAGGGGCTGCCCCAAAGAAGAGGGAGTCAAGCTATTCTCCAAAGCACCTGAAGGCAGGACAAGAAGCAACGGATGGAAACTGATCAAGGAGAGAAGCAACCTAGAACTAAGGAGAAACTTCCTGACAGTTAGAACAATTAACCGGTGGAACAACCTGCCTCCAGAAGCGGTGAATGCTCCAACACTGGAAGTTTTTAAGAAGAGACTGGACAGCCATTTGTCTGAAATGGTATAGGGTTTCCTGCCTGAGCAGGGGGTTGGACTAGATGACCTCGAAGGTCCCTTCCAACATGATGATGATGATGATGATGATGATGATGATGATGATGATGATGATGATGATGATGATGATGATGATGATGATGATGATGTTACTCCAGGCTTACTCTTTTGAAGGATCACAGAAGTAGGATGCTGGTAAATCATCATGGCAAGGAGGCATCAGAAAATACATTTCTAACATCCAGCTCCATTGATTTTCCAAGAAACAGGCTGACGTAGCCGAATCCAAGCCACACAAATGCATCTTTCTGACTATAAAGAGCCGTAGTGGTGCAGTGGTTAGACTAGCTAGAACGGAGGTTCCCAACCTGTTCTGTGGAGAGACGTTTTTTCACGGACCGGAGGGTGCGTGGTTTTGTGTGCTGCCTGCATCCTGTGGATGGGGCTTTGCTTGTTTGTGCGGACCGGTTGCTGGCATGCCGCGTCCCCGGTTGGGGACCTCTGAACTAGAATGCTGTATTGCAGGCTAACTCTGCCCACTGCCAGGAGTTCAACCCTGACCGGCTCCAGGTTGACTCAGCCTTCTGCAGCGACAGCAATAGCAACAACACTTAGACTTATATACCGCTTCACAGTGTTTTTACGGCCCTCTCTAAGCAGTTGACAGAGAGTCAGCCTGCTGCCCCCCAACAATCTGGGTCCTCCTTTTAGCGACTTTGGAAGGATGGAAGGCTGTGAGTCAACCTTGAGCCGGTCAGGATCGAACTCCAGGCTGTGGGCAGAGTTAGCCTGCAATACTGCATTCTAACCACTGGGAAGGAAGGAAAGAAGGAAGGAAAGAGGAAGGAAGGGAGGGAGGGAGGGAGGGAGGGAAGGAAGGAAAGGAAGGAAGGAAGGAAGGGAGGGAGGGAGGAAGGAAGGCACTAGAAGTAGCAGTTAGCCTTGTACACCTCTTCACGGTGCTTTACAGTTCTCTCTAAGAGGTTTACAGAGTCAGCCTCTTGCACCCCAACAATCTGGGTCCTCCTTTTACCGACCTCGGAAGGACGGAAGGCTGAGTCAACCTTGAGCCAGTCAGGATCAAACTGCTGAACTGTTGGCAGCCAGCAGTCAACAGAAGTAGCCTGGAATACGGCATTTTAACCACTGCGCCACCAGCGTTTGTCAATTGAGAACTAACAGTATCAGATCAACTTTCTCCACCCTGGTGCTTTCAAAGGTGTGTCGGACATCAGTTCCCCCAAAAGCATCAGTGGGATGGGGATCCAAGGATGGTCATTCGTGTAAGGCAGTGATGGCGAACCTTTTAGAGACCGAGTGCCCAAACTGCAACCCAAAACCCACTTATGCATCGTCGAGCGCCGGGTGGGTGTGGCCCATTGGATGGGTGTGGCCCATTGGGTGGGCGTGGCTGCGGTGGTAACGGCAGACTGGGTGGGACTAAAAAGTTCAATCAATCAATTCCAACTTTGCAAGATCTTTTTTTTCCCGCGAGAAGTTGAAATTGACTGATTGAACTTTTTTTTTTTGCACACAGTGGCGGAGGCCTAAAGCGAAAAGGTTTTATAAAACCCAGCTGAAGGCCTAGGACTGGGGCAATGGCGCGCGTGCCCACAGAGAGGGCTCTCAGCGCCGCCTCTGGCACCCCTGCCATAGGTTCGCCACCACTGCTGTAAGGCATGCTGGCTGGGGACTTCTGGGCACCTCTCAAAAGTTGCCAAAGTGTCACGACTGACTCCGCTCGCAGCCAGACAACAGAAGCAGGGAGGGGTGGGTGGGCCGGTTTGGGACTTAAGAGAGGGTTGGGAGGGAATTGTGGAATGCACGAGAGCCAGCTGTCGCTTGGCAACTTCCTGGTGCCCGAGGACAAATGTTGGGAGAAATTCCCAGGCGCTCAGACCGTTTCCCAAAACCAATTGAGGGTAATTGATTGGTGGACAGTGAACAGTGGGTGGCCCAGGGGGGGTGAAAGGGGAGTTTACTTACGCCACTTTGGGCGCGGAAACTTCAGAAATGGCTTTGCTCCTTCTGTGCCTGCGTGGAACTATCGGCAAAGTTATATTCTTGGCCAAATAACGTCCCAGGAGTTTCTTTTGCTGCATATGCCAACGGGACAGTCGACACAGAGTTGAGAAACGCTGCCTTAAGGTATGAGGGGTCCATGGGAAGAAAGGAAGAGGAAGGAAGGGGGAACATCTAGGAGGACAGTGATGGCGAACCTTCTAGAGACCGAGTGCCCAAACTGCAACCCAAAACCCACTTATTTATTGCCGGGTGCCAGGTGGGCGTGGCCCACTGGGTGGGCATGGCTGTGGTGGTCATGGCAGACTAGGTGGGTGTGGCCAAGGTGGGTGTGGTCACCTTGATGTTGCTCGTGGGGAGGGATGCCTGTGGGCCGGGCAGGGTTTGGGGAGATCCAGGGGCTCTCCGGCAGGTGGGGCGGTGGGCAGGAGGCTCTTCCTGTGGGATGAGGCGAGGCAGGTTGGAGGTACCATTATCGCAGGGCAAGGCGAGGCAGGGGATGGGGCGGCTGCTGCCTGACACCATTGGCCCCCGCACACAGAGGCCAGCGAGCGCATGAGAGCCGACAGTGTCCGTCAGCAGCCACAGCCTGCCGCCCCCTCGACCGGTGCACTCTGGGGCTCCGCAGCCCACTGCCAGTAGTTCAGAGAAGCCGCCTCTGAGCTGGACGGCCAGCTGACCGACCTGAGGAGGGGATGCAGTGGGTCGTGCCCGGGAAAAGGAGAGCATGCGAGCCAGGAGGGACAGGACGGGGGGGGAACTAGCTGTGCTGGGATGCATCCGGCCACGTGGGACCTCGGCAAGTTAGCGGGTGGCTGGTTGAAGAGGGATGGTTGCCATCTCTGGGGCATGGCACGCGTGCCCACAGAGAGGGCTCTGAGTGCCGCCTCTGGCACGCGTGCCATAGGTTCGCCACCACTGATATAGGATATGTTTGCCACCTTGCGTTATTTCCAGGAGCAATAGCTAGGAACGTTCGTTGAGTATCAAGCCACGGAAGAGTTCATTGTTGCCAGCGCTAATATAAAGATCTAGTGACCTAACAGTCCAAGCTAAGGTGCCCTAGATAAGGTTCAACGGAATTCATTTGGAACCGTTCTGGCAATGCAAAACTAATGACATGTTTAATTCCACCTTCCAGCTTAGCTTGCTTTTCTCCTATTTCTGTAAAAGCAATAAAGGCGGGATATAAATCAAATGAATGAAATTACCACAGTTTAACCAATCGGTACTTGTAAGGTGTGATTGTGTCACGCAGGTGCTTTCAGGGCTCTGCAAACTGGGCAACCTGAAAACTTGGGGACAGCCAGGAATTCTCGGAGTTGAAGTTCACAGATCTTAAAAACTGCCAAAGTTTGGAGAGCCCCCGGTCTAGATCGTGGTAGGGCAAGTTCTCCCAAAGGAGGAATCCTTTATGGACATGCTGGGTTATTTGGGGTTCTACCAATGAATGTTCTTTGGAGAGCCTCGGTCTAGATTGTGGTAGGGCAAGTTCTCCAAAGGTTCCCCAAAGGAGGAATCCTTCACGAACACGCTGGGTCATTTGGGGTTCTGCCAATGAATGTTGTTCTTCCGGTCTCTTTTTGTGTTAACCGACGTAGAGAAGTCCTGACAAAAATACGACGCCTATTGACGAGAAGACATCTCTTATCCTTCTTCCTGATCCCCATTCTCTTTCTCCTCTGCTAGGGCATCTTCTCTCCGGTGGAACACGGGGACGAAGGAGAGGATGCTGATCAAGGTGACGGACCGCGAGCCCAGCTTCCTGATGCACCAGGGTAACGGCTACACCCTTGACCATCAGCAGGGCACTCGGTCGCGGAGGCCCTCGGGCAGCCAGCCGTCCCCCAACCTCCAAACCTTTGCCACCGATTCTGACAACTCGGTTTTCTTCCCAGAGCGGAAGCAGTCGCCTTTCCTGAAACGGGCCGATCATGTGGGCAGCTGCTCCCCGCTGCTGGGCCGGGGGGATCCCTTCTGCTCCCCGATGCAGGGCCAGCACCGTAAGCACTCCAGCGAGTCGCAGCCCTCCTCTCCGCGCTACGCCTACGAGCCACCCTTGTACGAGGAGCCTCCCATGGAGTACCAGGCCCCCATCTACGACGAGCCGCCGGTGGATATGCAGTTCGAGGCCAGCGGGAGCTACAAGGCGGGCTCGCCCCAAAAGTCGCCCATCCGCAAGCCCCACCCGTTCCTGCAGTCGCCGAAGCCGGGCTCCAATTCGCCGTACCAGCAGCTTGTCTTGACCAAGCAGAAAGGCTCGGACCGCTTCATGAGCCTGGAGTACAGCCCGGCCGGCAAGGAGTACGTGCGGCAACTGGTGTACGTGGAGCAGGTGGGATCCAGCCCTACCCTGAAGAGCGCCCCCCGGCACAAATACTCCCCCAACCCCATCGGCGGTTCCTACTCGCTGCAGCACAGCCCCTGCCTGATGCGGGACCAGCGCCTGGAGGTCAAATCCGGGGACTACAGCAGCATGGAAGCGGCAGAGTTCCGGCACAGCCCTTCGGCCGTCGTGCCGTCGCAGGGGGAGGACGCCATGTCCTGCTCCAGCCTGCAGAACACCTTGTCCTCCACGGGATACTCCCCGGGCAGCCGCAAACGAAAGAGCCGGAAGCCCACTCTTTCGTACGACCCCAACACCTCCTCCACCGACGGGTCCGGCGAGCGCGAGGAAGGTACACCAGAGGACAGGCCTCTGTCCGGGTGCAGCCGGTCCCCGGGCGGGCGTCTGGAGAGCCGGTCGGTAGAGGGAGAGCCCAGCAGGGCTTCGGCGGAGCCCTTCCTAGCTCAGGCCCGCCTGGCTTGGGAGGCGCAGCAGGCCCACTACTACATGAAGCAGCGCAGCAGTTGGGACTCCCAGAAGGACGGTTCGGGGTACGAGAGCGATGGGGCTGTACCGCTGCCTATGCCAGGTCCGGTAGTGCGCGCCTTCAGCGAGGACGAGGCGCTGGCCCAGCAGGAGAACAAGCACTGGAAGCGCAACCCCTTTGAGAAGCTTGCCTTTCCGCAGATCCTGCTGGAGAAGAGTATCTCCGTGCAGACGAATTTGGCATCGCCTGAGCCGTACTTGCATCCGTCCCAGGTAAGACGACCAGGAGTGAGCAGGAAGTTGAAGGAGGGCTGGGATTTTTTGGGGGGAGGGTTAAAGTTGCACCATTTCCCTTTTGAAATTGCCCTTGTTGTTGTTGATGATGATGATAATGATAATGATGATGACGTTGTCCATCCGTTCGTACCGGATTCTTGGCGATTCTAAGGGCCAGGGGGTCCCTCCGATCTCTTCCGATCTCGCGCCGCGTCTTTGAGTCGATCTGCGCTCTGGCGGGCGTCCGCTGGGATGGTGTCCGGCCACCGTCTTTTTTGGTGGCCTGGTTGCCTTTGATCACGAACTCTTCCCAACATAATTGCCTTCTCTGGGGAATTCCCACCCCCCGCGTGACAAGGCCCAAGTTAAGTGAGAACGCAGTTTTGTGATACATTGTTGGTGGCCTGAAGCAAAAACGCACCCTTTTCCCAGACTGAACATGAGGAAGCACCAGGATGTCAGAGCTGTCGTCCTGTGGCGCTGGTGATCTACTCTGAATCAGATCCAAAGCTTCGACTTAAAGGCACGGTGATGTCAAGAAGCATGACACGTTGCTTCCACCACGCCCCATCTCGAAAGCATGGTGTTGGGGGGCTTTGATGTTTCGTGGGGTACTCTCAAAGCTTGATTGATATAGATGTTTCATTACCCAACTAGGTAACGTCATAATNCCGTCTCTCCCTCCCTCCCTTCCTGAGCTTGGTTGTAATAATTGATTTTCTTTCCTTCCTTCCTCCCTCCCTCCCTCCCTCCGAGCTTGGTTGTTTTCTTATAGACGTCTCATTACCCAACTTGGTCACATCTTCAGTGCTAGAAGGGCAGTTGGTTTAATGTTTTGCAAAATACACTGACTTTGATTTTCTGGGCTCCTCATCTTTTTTGCGGAGTATCGTTTACACTATTTTTTTTGCCGTTGCTGATCCTTGGCGTTGCTTCCCTACATTGTTGCCCTAAGGCAGACGCTATAATGATGGAACTAAAAATTTTTGGAATCCCGTAAAAATCCAAAATTCTTTAATCATCCTTCGATCGTGCAGTTTTCTGAGAGTCTGTCGCACCAGAAGCGACAGACTCTTGCACAATTTAAACCACCCGTCGCTTCGGTTTTGCTGACCCCGTGCTTTTTTGTGATGCCGAAGGAACCCCCAACTCTGCATTGCGATGAGGAGGTGTCTGTGCCGTTTTGAGCTGGCGTCGCCTTATGACACAACCAGACGTATCTTACGTAATTTGTCACATTTCTTATTATTGCACAAATGATAGCGGATTATGTAAGTTCTGCAAAGATATCCTTTTTGTGTAGTAAGGTCATGATGCTTTGGATATCAAATAAACGAGTCCGAAGGGGATTTCAGCGAAAATAAGCATAAAGTGAAAAAAATGGGACAGGAATTGTGCTCTAAAGAGAGAGGAAAGGAAAGGACGCACAACAGCGCTGGGAAAGCAAAGGAGATTATTATTATTTTTTTCCTGTGGGGTCCTTGGTGCTCTCTGTGCTTGGTGGTTTTCTTGTAGACGTTTCATGACCCAACTAGGTAACATCATCAGTGGTAGAAGGGAGGGGGATTTGCAGAGATGGAGGAGGAGGAGGAGGAGGAGGAGGAGGAGGGGATTATTACAGGGTCCTGGGTGCTCTCTGAGCTGGGCGGTTTTCCTGCAGACGTTTCATTACCCGACTGGGTAATGTCATCAGGAAGTGGGGTTTGCACCTTCTGGCACTGAGGATGTTACCTAGTTTGGTAATGAAACGTCTGCAAGAAAACCACCAAGCTCAGAGAGCATCAAGGACCCCACAGTCCTCCTTCCTCTTCCTCCTCCTCCTCCTCCTCTTCTTCTTCTTTCTTCTCTTCTTCCTCCTCCTCTTTCTCTTCTTCCTCCTTCCTCCTCCTCTTCTTCCTTTTCTTCCTCCTCCTCTTCTTCTTCCTCCTCTTCCTTCTCCTCTTTCTCCTTCCCCTCTTCTTCTTCTTCTTCTTCTTCTTCTTCTTCTTCTTCTTCTTCTTCTTCTTCTTCTTCTTCTTCTTCTTCTTCTTCTTCTTCTTCTTCTTCTTCTTCTTCTTCTTCTTCTTCTTCTTCTTCTTCTTCTTCTTCCTCCTCCTCCTCTTCTTCTCTTCCTCCTCCTCCTCCTCCTCCTCTTTTTCCTCCTTCTCTTCTTCCTCCTCTTCCTTCTCTTCCTCCTCTTCTTCCTTCTCTTCCTCCTCCTCCTCTTCTCCCTCCTCCTCTTCTTCTTCTTCCTCGTCCTCTTCTTCCTTCTCTTCCTCCTCCTCCTCCTCCTCCTCCTCCTCCTCTTCTTTGTCCTCCTCTTCTTCCTCCTCCTCCTCTTCTTCTTCTTCCTCCTTCTCTTCTTCCTTCTCTTCCTATTCTTCTTCTCTTCTTCCTCCTCCTCTTCTTCCTTCTCTTCCTCCTCTTCTTCCTCCTCCTCTTCCTCCTCCTCTTCTTCCTTCTCTTCCTCCTCCTCCTCTCCACAACCCCCGTTCCCTTCTAGCACTGATGATGTTCCCTAGTTGGGTCATGAAACGTTTGCAAGAAAACCACTCAGCTCAGAGACCACCAGGGACCCCACATTTCAACTTGGGGTTCAGGATATTTTATTCTATCTTTTTTCTCAGCCACGTTGAAACCCGCTAGGAGGGTTCCTTGTGATTTTCTCAGATCAAGGCCTTCTGACCGTTTTCTGTCTGTTTCCGACAAGTCAGAACGAGCCGGTCCGAGTGGTGAGGATCAATGCAACAATTGATTCAGCTGCAGATTTCCCAGCCTGGAACCTTTGAAACCGTCGTTTTTAAAAAAAGGACTTTTTGCAAGAGAAATGAAATTTAGACTCGCCCATTGCAGAAACGGCCCTGATCCTTTATAAGGGAGAAATATAAAGGATATAATGATAATGATAATGATAATGATAATAGTAATAATAATCTGTGATCCTTCAAAAGAGTAAGCCTGGAGTAACAACAAAAACAACAACAAAAACAACAACAACAACAAAACAACAATGATGATAATGATAATAATAATAATAATAATAATAATAATAATAATAATAATAATAATAATAATAATAATAATAATAAAGTTGGAAGGTACCTTGGAGGTCATCTAGTCCAACCCCCTGCTCAGGCAGGAAACCCTATACCATTTCGGACAAATGGCTGTCCAGTCTCTTCTTAAATACTTCCAGTGTTGGAGCATCCACAGCTTCTGGAGGCAGGTTGTTCCACTGGTTAATTGTTCTGTTAGGAAGTTCCTCCTTAATTCCAGGTTGCTTCTCTCCTTGATGAGTTTCCATCTGTTGCTTCTTGTCCTGCCTTCAGGTGCTTTGGAGAATAGCTTGACTCCCTCTTCTTTGGGGCAGCCCCTGAGATACTGGAAGACTGCTATCATGTCCCCCCTCGTCCTTCTCTTCGTTAAACTAGACATACCCAATTCCAGCAACCGTTCCTCGTATGTTTTAGCCTCCAGTCCCCTGATCATCTTTGTTGTTCTTCTCTGCACTCTTTCTAGAGTCTCAACATCTTTTTTACATCGTGGTGACCAAAACTGAATGCAGGATTCCAAGTGTGGCCTTACCAAGGCATTGTAAAGTGGTATTAACGCTCCACGGGATCTTTATTCTGAATGGAATGGAGATAAAATTGTCGGTGTATGTGTGTGTCGGGTCAGAAAATACAAAATTTGTAATTGGTACGTGTGGCTTTGGGTCCACCAGTGACCAGCCAGAATGAAATCCCTCGCTCGTGCCTCGGTTTCCCCCTGTTCAGCTTGCTCCCGTTCGATGACTTCATTTCCTTATGCAAATGACGCCCCGGAGAATCATTAAGTGTCAGAAGGAACCTCGTTAACATATCACCAGCAAACGAACGAACTGTCTGATCGAGGGAATATTTGCAAAGCAATTAAAGAAAGTTTCATTGCATCCTCTTAAGAGCAAACAATTCACCCTTTATTTAATTTGCTTTAAAAATTCGCTCCGGTTCCAGGCGTTCCTCGACTTAACGGCCACAGTTTCTCCCCAGATTTCCCTTACGCGTAGACCTCGACTTACAACAGTTCGTTTTAGTGACCGTTCAAAGTTGCGACGTCACTGAAAAAAGCACTGGAGCATTGATAATAAATTGATCTGAAGTTCACCCTGTTAATTCCTTAAACAGCTTCCAGAGTTCAATCCATCCATCCCTTTGTCTCTGAAATAGTATTCCAGCTGCTAAACGTCTCCTGCCCTTAAATTTTAACCCCACGATCCTTTTATTCTCTTTAGCCAGAGTTTTCACAGAAACCCACATGTGTTTAAATCAGCTGCATTGTTCAACCACAGCTTGATCGGAAGTCCATTTATATCTGACTTTGCAACAGCCTTTGACGGGCATAAATCAAGCCTAGCTAGACAAACGCTTTAGGGCTAACTTAAAAGATATATATATATATAATATATATATATATATATATATATTTCTAAAGATGATGAAAGGGTTTGTTCTTTGCAAAAGGTATAAATATTTCCTGAGCTGTGGGATTGCTTGAAGAGGAAGAAGTAATAAAGCACTATTGAAAGTGCGAAAGAATGAATAGCACAAAGGGGAATAGCAGGTTTTCAAGAAGAGACCGGACAGCCATTTGGTATAGGGTCTCCTGCTTGAGCAGGGGGTTGGCCTAGATGACCTCCAAGGTCCCTTCCAATCCTATTAGCCTATGATCTATGACGTTCTGATAATGCAAAAACTCAGATTTGGGCAGCATCCACTATATTTGTGGATATAGCGCTGTCCAACAAACAATATGTTGCTGGAATTGGGGAATGTCTAGTTTAATGAAGAGAAGGATGAGGGGGGGACATGATAGCAGCGTTCCAGTATCTCAGGGGCTGCCCCAAAGAAGAGGGAGTCAAGCTGTTCTCCAAAGGGCCTGAAGGCAGGACAAGAAGTGGCAGATGGAAACCAACCAAGGAGAGAAGCAACCTGGAATTAAGGAGAAATTTCCTGACAGTGAGGAGAATTAACCAGTGGAACAACCTGCCTCCAGAAGCGGTGAATGCTCCACCACTGGAGGTTTTGAAGAAGAGACTGGACAGCCATTTGTCTGAAATAGTATAGGGTCTCCTGCCTGAGTAGGGGATTCGGGGGCAGTTTTTGGGCACTTGGTCTCTAAAAGGTTCGCCATCACTGGTATAGGGTTTCCTGCCTGAGCAGGGGGTTGGACTAGATGACCTCCAAGGTCCCTTCCAAGTTTTTATTATTATTATTATTATTATTATTATTATTATTATTATTATTATTATTATTATTATTATTATTACTACTACTACTACTACTATTACTACTACTACTACTATTACTATTACTACTACTATTACTATTACTACTACTATTACTATTATTACCACTATTACTACTACTACTACTACTACTATTACTATTACTATTATTATTATTATTATTATTATTATTATTATTATTATTATTATTATTATTATTATTATTATTATATTATTATTATATAAGAACGGAGCGAGGTCCTCGGAGCTGAAGGGTCTTTGACCTTTCTGGCGTCCGATCTGGGAAAGGAGGAGAAGGGCCACTTGACAGAAAGAAATTAAAAAATAAATGTTCCTGAAAGGAGAGTTGGAAAGGATTTGCTTCTGGAAAAGGAAAAAAAAAAGTCCTTCAGAGAAACGAAGATGACTCATACTTGAGGCCTGCAGGACGGATTTGAATTGGGAGATCTTAGCTGGTGGTTTGAACGCTGCGAGGGAGGCCCGGCAGACCGAGAGCCTCCGCTGTTAATCTACAAAAGCTTTATTATTTGGAAATGATTCAGCATTAAACATACACGTCCAGATTAATCCTCTGGTCTGAAAGGACCAGGTATTGTGTGGGGGAATTGGAGCACTCCATAAATGGTGGTTGAGTTGTGTGTGTGTGTGTGTGTGTGTCTCCTCACAAGGACCTGTCAGGTGTCCTAGGTCAGGCCCCTCCTGTCAACTGTCCATCACTCATCATCTCAGCTGTCCTGTCACGGATCCCTTAGACAAGAGGTCAACAAACACGGCAACTGTCCGTCAGCCATCATCTCAGCTGTCCTGTCGTTGATTTCTTAGGCCAGGGGTCTCCAACATGGCCACTTTAAGACTTGTGGACTTCAACTCCCAGAATTCCCCAGCCAGCCAATGTTTCTGAACCTCGGCATATTTTGAGATGAGTGGACTTCAATTCCCAAGATGCCCCAGCCAGTCAACGTTTCTGAACCTCAGCAACTATGAGACGTAGACCTCAACTCCCAGAATTCCCCAGACATCCAGTGTTTCTGAACCTCAGAGACTTTCAGATGTGGACTTCAACTCCCAGAATTCCCCAGCCAACCATTGTTTCTGAACCTCAGCGATTTGAGATGGGTGGACTTCAACTCCCAGAATTCCCTAGCCAGCCAATGTTTCTGAACCTCAGCATATTTTGAGATGGATGGACTTCAATTCCCAAGATGCCCCAGCCAGTCAATGTTTCTGAACCTCAGCAACTCTGAGATGTGGACTTCAACTCCCAGAATTCCCCAGCCAGTCAATGTTTCTGAATCTCAGCATATTTTGAGATGGGTGGACTTCAACTCCCAGGATTCCCTAGCCAGCAAAGCTATCTTAAACTCGCTGAGGTTAGGAAACCCTGCTCCAGGCATATTTATCTGCTTGGTTTTACAGATAAAACATCTCCCAGTAGACCACACACTTGCACCCAGTAGCAAAAACAGTGTGCACTTATGTGCACTGTGTCTGTGCACTTAGGAGGAATGAGCTGGAAGGGACCTTGGAGGTCTTCTAGTCCAACCCCCTGCTCAAGCAGTAGACCCTGTACCCCTTCACAAAAATGATTGTCCAATTTCTTTTTGAAAACCTCCAGTGATGAAGCACCCACAACTTCTAGAGGGAAGATATTCTACTGTTTAATTAAATAACAAGAGAGTTGGAAGGGACCCTGGAGGTCTTCTAGTCCAACCCCCTGCTCAAGCAGGAGACCCTTACAGAATCATAGAATAACAGAGTTGGAAGGGACCCTGGAGGTCCTCTAGTCCTACCCCCTGCTCAAGCAGGAGACCCTTACAGAATCATAGAATAACAGAGTTGGAAGGGACCCTGGAGGTCCTCTAGTCCAACCCCTCGCTCAAGCAGGAGACCCTTGCAGAAGAACAGAGTTGGACGGGACCCTGGAGGTCCTCTAGTCCAACCCCTTGCTCAAACGGGAGACCCTACACTGTTCTGGGCCCTTCCAACTCTGTTATTCTGTTCTGTTGTTGTTGTTGTTGTTTTCTTAAACCATAAAAAGCCACGTATTTCTGTTACTCTGTTCAACCTGGCTTGTTTCCACCCCCAGTTTATAATCCCGTGAAGCACTAAGCTTCTAACACATGTTTACCCGCTGCGTTAAGATTGATTATAAGCTTGTCCTGAGCTGGTTTATTCTATGTTTGGAAGATTGTTCCAGCGGGGAAGGAAGAAACTCTTGAACAAGCAACGGTTGCAAGAAACCCTGAGAATTTTTTCTCTCAGTATTTGGAAAGGATTTGGTATCCTTTGGTCATCTAGTTATGAGGCAGTGGGGATGGCAATGTCTTTTAGGGAGTTTTTTTCCTGATTTTCTTTAACTTCAGTCTTTTGTTCCCCAATCTGCATTTTGGAATGACAGCCAACGGGTTTAAATTTAAATTTCCTTCTGTGAAGCAAATACTTGAAGGGTGCCGGGAGACTCTCCAAATTTCAAATAAAAACACTCGTAGCAACCCAACTGCATTGGCTGACAAGCCAGTCGCGGCCTGTAATTTTAATTCTTATTTTTTCATCAGTGGTAAGTTAGCAGGGGTGTGTGTATGTGTGTGTGTGTGTCCAAGAGTGCGATGCACCTCTGCTTCGTTACGCTTTTTCTCCCACCGAATTTTAATATATATTTTTTTAACCTGTAAGTGTTAATCCCGTTTCTTAACCACTGTTTTAATCTGTGCTTCCGTTCAGGTGTTTCTCTTGTTTTATATTTGCAGAATATCCCACCCCCCTCCAGTTAGGTGAGATGGGCTGTATAAGAAATTGAATGCACAATTAAGAGAAGCAAATAAATGAAACAACTAAATGGCAGGGATTTAAGAGGGGAAAATTATCTATCTATCTATCTATCTATCTATCTATCTATCTATCTATCTATCTATCTATCTATCTATCTATCTATCTATCTCTCTCTCTCTCTCTCTCTCTCTCTCTCTCTCTCTCTCTCTCTCGCTATCTATCTGTCTGTCTGCCTGTCTATCTATCTATCTATCTATCTATCTATCTATCTATCTATCTATCTATCTATCTATCTATCTATCTATCTATCTATCTATCTATCTATCTATCTATCTATCTATCTAGAGTCGCTTTGGATAGCAGGTATAAATTTAATAAATAAAGTGAATATTTGGAAACATCAAGGCAGACACTGGAAATTTCAGTCTACAGGAAGACAGTCTGCACATCTTTCGGTGGGAATGCCCCTGTAAGGAGAGGGAAAAATATTTGTAATATTTGCATATAACAGCACATATTAACCCTTTGGGAAAGTGAACAATCAGATTTTTCTTCTTCAGCCCTTCGGGAGTGCTGGAACTACACTTCCCAGCATTCCTTGGTGCCATATGAGAGGTAAGAGCAGGGGTCTTCAAACTCGGCCCTTTTATGACTCGTGGACTTCAACTCCCAGAATTCCTCCAGTCATAAAAGGGCAAAGTTTGAAGGCCCCTAGTCTGGATCCAAGCCCACAGTTTCATCAAAATGGCCGACTGAGGAATTCTGGGAGTTGAAGTCCTCCAGTCATAAAAGGGCCAAGTTTGAAGGCCCCTGGTCTGGATCCAAGCCCGCAGTTTCATCAAAATGCCGACTGAGGAATTCTGGGAGTTGAAGTCCACCAGTCATAAAAGGGCCAAGTTTGAAGGCCCCTGGTCTGGATCCAAGCCCGCAGTTTCATCAAAATGGCCGACTGAGGAATTCTGGGAGTTGAAGTCCTCCAGTCATAAAAGGGCCGAGTTTGAAGGCCCCTGGTCTGGATCCAAGCCCGCAATTTCATCAAANGGGAGTTGAAGTCCACCAGTCATAAAAGGGCCAAGTTGGAAGACCCCTGGTCTGGATCCAAGCCCGCAGTTTCATCAAAATGGCCGACTGAGGAATTCTGGGAGTTGAAGTCCACCAGTCATAAAAGGGCCAAGTTTGAAGGCCCCTGGTCTGGATCCAAGCCCGCAGTTTCATCAAAATGGCCGACTGAGGAATTCTGGGAGTTGAAGTCCACCAGTCATAAAAGGGCCAAGTTTGAAGGCCCCTGGTCTGGATCCATGGCCGACTGAAGAATTCTGGGAGTTGAAGTCCACAAGTCATAAAAGGGCCAAGTTTGAAGACCCCTGGTTTAGGGTTTCTTGCCTGAGCAGGGGGTTGGACTAGATGACCTCCAAGATCCCTTCCAACTTTATTATCATTATCATTATCATTATTATTATTATTATTATTATTATTATTATTATTATTATTAGTAGTAGTAGTAGTAGTAGTAGTAGTAGTACTTTGCTTGTCAGAAGGTTGCAAAAGGGGATCTCGTGACCCCCCAGGACGTTGCAACTGTCATAAAGACCTCCAAGATCCCTTCCAACTTTATTATTATTATTGTTGTTGTTGTTGTCGCTCACGGTTGTCCTCTCTTGCCTTCTCTCCCCAGTCGGAAGACCTGGGTGCCTGCGTCCAGTTCGAGAGCAGCCGACAAAACCGAAACATGATGCCCAGCAGCAGCTGTATCTTCCCCACCTTCAACCTGAGGAAGCCCTCCTCGGAGACGGACATTGAGAACTGGGCCTCCAAGCACTTCAACAAGCACACGCAGGGCCTCTTCCGGCGCAAGATCTCCATCGCCAACATGCTGGCCTGGAGCAGCGAGTCCATCAAGAAGCCCATGATCATGACCAGCGACCGGAACGTCAAGAAGGAAGCCTGCGAGATCTTCAAACTCATCCAGATGTACATGGGCGACCGGCGGTCCAAGGCCGACCAGCTGAGCGTGGCCCTGGAGATCGCCACCAAAGGCTGGAGCATGCAGGGCCTCCGCGACGAACTCTACATCCAGCTGTGTCGGCAGACCACCGAGAACTTCCGCTACGAGAGTCTGGCCCGGGGTTGGGAGCTGATGTCCATCTGCCTGGCCTTCTTCCCGCCCACGCCCAAGTTCCATTCCTACTTGGAGGGGTACATTTATAGGCACATGGACCCGGTCAACGACACCAAAGGTAAGAGGGGACTCGCCTCACCCGTTGACCTGGCTGGGTCCCGGTTGGGTTCTCGGCTTCTCCCCCAAACGGCAGGGCCCGGCTGAAGGCCCGAAGAAGACGTGTTGGTGGCCAGCAGGGGTGTCCCAGGCGGAGACGTAACAGAGTTGGAAGGGACCTTGGAGGTCCTCTAGTCCCACCCCCAGCTCAAGCAGGGGACCCTTGCAGAATAAAAGAATTGGAAGGGATCTTAGAGGTCATCTAGTTCACCCCCTGCTCAAGCAGGAGACCCTTGCAGAATACCAGAATTGGAAGGGATCTTGGAGATCCTCTAGTCCAACCCCCAGCTCAAGCAGGAGAGCCTTACAGAATAATAGAGTTAGAAGGGACCCTAGAGGTCCTCTAGTCCAACCCCCTTGCTCAGGCAGGAGACCCTTGCAGAATGACAGAGTTAGAAGGGACCCTAGAGGTCATCTAGTCCAACCCCTTGCTCAAGCAGGAGACCCTTGCAGAATACCAGAATTGGAAGGGATCTTGGAGATCCTCTAGTCCAACCCCCAGCTCAAGTAGGAGAGCCTTACAGAATAATAGAGTTAGAAGGGACCCTAGAGGTCCTCTAGTCCAACCCCCTTGCTCAGGCAGGAGACCCTTGCAGAATAACAGAGTTAGAAGGGAACCTAGAGGTCATCTAGTCCAACCCCCAGCTCAAGCAGGAGACCCTTGCAGAATAACAGAGTTAGAAGGGACCCTAGAGGTCCTCTAGTCCAACCCCTTGCTCAAGCGGGAGACCCTTGCAGAATAACAGAGTCGGAAGGGGCCTTGGAGGTCCTCTAGTCCAACCCGCTGCTCAAGCAGGAGACCCTTGCAGAATAATAGAATAACAGAGTTGGACGGGACCTTGGAGGTCCTCTAGTCCAACCCCCTGCTCAAGCAGGAGACTCTACACAATTTAAGACAAATGCTTGTCCAATCTGTTCTTAAAAACCTCCAGTACAGGTAGTCCTCGACTCACAACAGTTGGTTTAGCGGCCGTTCGAAATTACACCGGCACTGAAAAAAGTGATTTATGACCGTTTTTCACACTTATGTCCGTTGCAGCGTCCCCGTGGTCACGTGATCAAAATTTGGACACTGGGCAACTGACTCATATTTATGACGGTCGCGGTGATCCCCTTTTTGTGACCTGACAAGTAAAGTCCATGGGGAAGCCAGATTCACTTAACAACTGTGTTACTGTCTTAACAACTACACGATTCCCTTAACAACCGTGGCAAGAAAGGTCGTAAAAATGGGGCAAAACTCACCTATTAAATGTTTCACTTAACAGCAGAAATGTTGGGCTCGATGGTCGTAAGTCGAGGACTGCCTGTATTGGACCACCCACAGCTGCTGGAGGCAAGCGTAGCTGAATCCAGCTTGAGTTTCGACAGGAGATGAGTTTGATGACTTTGGGTGAGACCCACTGAGGGACACACACAGTCACATTTGTGCATTCGGGGTGCACCGAAATGTGTGGTGTGCTCCATGTTTTTGTCAATTTAGGGCCCAGGAAACATAGTATTTATTTATTTTAGAAGGGAATATTATAGCTCAGGGTTGAAATGTGGGTTCCAGGGCGCTCTCTGAGCTGGGTGCAACTGCCGGTAATCTTCAGCTTACATCCATTCGCTTAGCGACCGAAGTTCCAACGGCACTGAAAAAAGTGACTTGTGATCCTTTGTCACACTTAACGACCGTTGCAGCGTCCCCGTGGTCGGGCGATCAAAACTCAGATGCTTGGCCTGTGTTTATGACGGTTCTATTCCTATTCCTATTCCATATTCTATTCTATTTTATTCTATTCTATCCCATTTTCTATCCGTTTTCTATTCTATTCTATTCTATTCTATTCTATTCTATCCCATTTTCTATCCATTTTCTTTTCTATTCTATTCTGTTCTATTCTATTCTATCCATTTTCTATTCATTTTCTATTCTATTCTATTCTATTCTATCCATTTTCTATCCATTTTCTATTCATTTTCTATTCTATCCATTTTCTATTCTATTCTATTCCTATTCTATTCTATTCTATTCTATTCTATTCTATTCTATTCTATTCTATTCTATTCTATTCTATTCTATTCTATTCTATTTTACAGTATTCTATTCTATTCTATTCTATTCTATTCTATTCTATTCTATTCTATCCTATCCCATTTTCTATCCATTTTCTTTTCTATTCTATTCTATTCTATTCTATTCTATCCCATTTTCTATCCATTTTCTTTTCTATTCTATTCTATTCTATTCTATTCTATCCATTTTCTATCCATTTTCTATTCATTTTCTATTCTATTCTATTCTATTCTATTCTATTCTATTCTATTCTATTCTATTCTATTCTATTCTATCCATTTTCTATTCTATTCTATTCTATTCTATTCTATTCTATTCTATTCTATTCTATTCTATTCTATTCTATCCATTTTCTATTCTATCCATTTTCTATCCATTTTCTATTCTATTCTATTCTATTTTATTCTATTCTACAGTATTCTATTCTATTCTATTCTATTCTATTCTATTCTATTCTATTCTGCCTCTTGCCCGCTGCCGGTGATTCGAAAGCAGCAGATGCTTCTCCTTGAGCATCCGTTTTCTGCTGAGTGCGTCATCTTCCTATAAATGTCACCTGTCACGGGCTTTGAATCACCCATCCTGGCTGTCCTCCTCCTCCTCCTCCTCCTCCTCCTCCTCCTCCTCCTCCTCCTCCTCCTCCTCTTCTTATGCTCCAGCAATTAAAGCTGGTCATTGGTTGTGCCAGGCGTCGTTAACCCTGTGATTCTAAAAGCAAGGTCTCTGGGGGATTCTGGGCGTTGAAGGCCACCTGTGAAGTCACCAAGGTTGAACAACACGGTTCCAGCTCATCAAACACCAGAATGTCCCCTGTGTAAGGAGTAGCAGCCCCCAAACGATTTCATGAAAGAGGTATGGAAATGTCTCCCTGGGTCGTCTTTGGCTGTGTCCTTGGTAGACCCTGGAGACCCGGGGGTTGGACTAGAAGACCTCCCAGGTCCCTTTCGGCCCTGGTATTCTATGGCTTCTAAGATCAACATCCGGCTCGAGGATCCAAATAAAACTCCAGGTTCATTCCGTTTCCGGAAATCTTACCGTTTATTGAACACACGGCGTGGTAATGTTGAAAGAAAACTAACTCTGAGGTTCCCAGACACCAGTTTATAGAATTAAACAATAATTAAACATCTGCAAGGAAACTACCAAGCTCAGAGAGCACCAAGGACCCCACAGTTGCTCTCCTCCTCCTCCTCCTCCTCCTCCTCCTCCTCCTCCTCCTCCTCCCTGCAAACCCAACTCCCTTCTGGCACTGATGATATTACCTAGTTTGGGTGATGAAACGTCTGCAAGGAAGCCACCAAGCTCAGAAAGCACCAGGGACCCCACAGTCGTCGTCGTCGTCATCGTCCTCCTCCTCCTCCTCCTCCTCCTCCTCCTCCTCCTCCTCCTCCTCCTCCTCCTCCTCCTCCTCCTCCTCGCTGCAAACCCAACTCCCTTCGGGCACTGATGATGTTACCTACTTTGGGTCATGAAATGTCCGCAAGGAAACCAGCCAGCTCAGAGAGCACCCGGGACCCCACATGTCAACCCTGAGCCACACAGATTTCCTCTTTATTAGTCTCCACAAAATCAGATCACAAAACGCCGAGCGGTTTTGGCTCCGAATCGGGCATTCCAAGCTGATGAGGGCACCTTGTGGGGGAGAATCTGGGGAGGCCAATGTTGCCATTCCTCCAGGCAAAAGAAAGCTGATTTTCTGATTTTCTCTCATTGTTGCCCCAGGAGGACTAGGATCTTGGCAAGGACACAGCGGGGTCCCCATTCCAGACACCACAGAGGCCGGCTTGTTCGGCCTTCAGACTCCGTCCTGCCTCGCCTTTTCCACCCCACCCAAGCTGGAAGGCCCTGACATTACAACCCCTGTTCTTCGCTCCCGGCTCTTTGTGATGTGAGGTTGCGGGTGGGCTGTGTGTGGGCGACAGCCAGTTGGCAGCAGGCCTGCTCTTGTGCTTTTGTGCTTTGCGTTGGAGGCTGGGACCGAGTCTCCTTATAGACTCCCTTCCCGGCTTAAAACTCCAGCCTTGATTTAACCACCGATGATTGGTTAAATCATGGCTTCTTCTCTCTCTCTCCTTAAGAAGGTGTTGTGTTTTTTCTAGAGTTGACGGAGTTTATGCAAGATGGCGGACCTTGCTCTTCACGTGAAGGCCCAAGAAGGTCAAACGGATACTTGGTTTCTCCAGCGACTGGAGAAAAATCTTCCGCTTGAGGCCTTCTAATTGAAGAGGTCTCCAACCTTGTCCACTTGAAGACTGGTGGACTTCAGCTCCCAGAATTCCCCAGCTGGCTGGGGAATGCTGGGAGCTGAAGTCCACCAGTCTTCAAGTGGACAAGGTTGGAAAGACCCGTTCTAACGTTAAAGTTAAAAATTAAAAGATGCTTGCTCCTGGGGAGGAAAGCTATGGCAAATCTAGACAGCCTACTAAAAAGCAGAGATGACACCCTGCCAACAAAAGCACGTCCAGTCAAGGCCATGGTTTTCCCAGTGGCAATGTACGGCTGTGAAAGTTGGACCATAAGAAAGGCTGAGCGCCAAAGAATAGAGGCCTTTGAACTCTGGGGCTGGAGAAGACTCCTGCGAGTCCCCTGGACTGCAAGGTGATCCAACCGGTCGGTCCTGGAGGAGATCAACCCCAACTGCTCTTGAGAAGGCCAGATCCTGAAATGGAAACTCAAGTACTTTGGCCACCTAATGAGAAGGAAGGACTCCCTGGAGAAGAGCCTAATGCTGGGAAAGATGGAGGGCAAGAGAAGAAGGGGACGACAGAGAAGGAGGTGGCTGGATGGAGTCCCTGAAGCAGGAGGCGTGAGCTTCAATGGACTCCAGAAGATGGAAGAGGACAGGAAGGCCTGGAGGAACGTTGTCCATGGGGTCGCGATGGGTCGGACACGACACTGGGCGCTATCTAACAAAATGAAATTCAATGGTGAAAAAAGTAAGGTTCTACATTTAGGCAAGAAAAACCAAATGTACAGGTATAGTATAGGGGGTACCTTGCTCAATAGTAGCAACTGTGAGAGGGATCTCGGAGTCCTAGTGGACAATCACTTAGATATGAGCCAGCCGTGTGCTGCAGTTGCCAAAAAAGCCAACACAGTGCTAGGCTGCATTAACAGAGGGATAGAATCAAGATCACGTGAAGGGTTAATACCACTTTACAAGGCCTTGGTAAGGCCACACTTGGAATGCTGCATCCAGTTTTGGTCAGGATGTAAAAAAGATGCTGAGACTCTAGAAAGAGTACAGAGAAGAGCAACAAAGATGATTAGGGGACTGGAGGCTAAAACATACAAGGAACGGTTGCTGGAATTGGGGATGTCTAGTTTAATGAAGAGAAGGACGAGGGGGGACATGACAGCAGTGTTCCAATATCTCAGGGGCTGCCCCAAAGAAGAGGGAGTCAAGCTATTCTCCAAAGCACCTGAAGGCAGGACGAGAAGCAACGGATGGAAACTAACCAAGGAGAAAAGCAACCTAGAACTAAGGAGAAACTTCCTGACAGTGAGAACAATTAACCAGTGGAACAACCTGCCTCCAGAAGTGGTGAATGCTCCAACACTGGAAGTTTTTAAGAAGAGACTGGACAGCAATTTGTCTCACATGGTATAGGGTTTCCTGCCTGAGCAGGGGGTTGGACTAGATGACCTCCAAGGTCCCTTCCAACGTTATCATTATTATTATTATAACAAAAACGTTAAAGTCCTTCTTGACAGGCATATTCCTAGGGTGGACATCTGTCCGTAACTCGCTTCCAATTACTGTTCTGAAGCTGGAAAATTAACTTCTCCAGCAGCTCTTGATTATCTCAGTGGGCTTCCCCACCGCAGCTTTTAATTAGATGACCAAGTTCCTGGAGTGACCAGGCATTAAATCAGAATGGAGGCACCACTGAAATTATCTGGTGCTAGATAGGACTCCTTGCCGGTCCCCCAGGGAGAGCATGACAAAAACCAGGTCTTGGTGGGCGGGTTCACACCTGCCTGATTAACACAACCCATGAGGGGGTTCACAGACTGTACAGTGGCCTGATAAACAGAGACTGAGCATGCCTTCTGGGTTCAAAGCCCCGAGATTCCACTGCCCGGTCAAAGACCTGGTTTGCCCAAATTATGAAGACCATGGTTTGCATCCCACCGCACCCGGGGCTACCGCTGACCCAACTCCATTTTAAGCCTCCGTGTGCAAGTCCCTCCATGCGGTTACACTTGGTTGTTTTCTTGAAGGTGCTTCATTGCCAAACTAGGTAACATCAGGAGTGTTAGAAGGGAGGGGGGTTTGTGGAGAGGGGGGGGAGGAAGAAGAGGAGGAGGAGAAGGACTAAAGAACAGCAGCAGTGCTAGAAGGGAGTGGGGCTTGAAGGGATGAGAAAGGAGGAGGAGCAGCAGAAGGAGGAGGAGGAGGAGGAGGAGAAGAAAGAAGAAGAAGAAGAAGAAGAAGAAGAAGAAGAAGAAGAAGAAGAAGAAGAAGAAGAAGAAGAAGAAGAAGAAGAAGAAGAAGAAGAAATTAATGTCTTGGTATCAATTCTTAACTATGCAGAAGATCAAAGAAAGAAGAAGAGTTGGAGGAGAAGGAGCAGGAGGAGCAGGAGGAGCAGGAGGAGCAGGAATAAATTAATGTCTTGTTATCAATTCTTAACTATGCAGAAGATCAAAGAAAGATGAAGAGTTGGAGGAGAAGGAGAAGAAGCAGAAGAAGGAGGAGGAGCAGGAGGAGGAATAAATTAATGTCTTGGTATCAATTCTTAACTATGCAGAAGATCAAAGAAAGATGAAGAGTTGGAGGAGAAGGAGAAGAAGCAGAAGAAGGAGGAGGAGCAGGAGGAGGAATAAATTAATGTCTTGGTATCAATTCTTAACTATGCAGAAGATTAAAGAAAGATGAAGAGTTGGAGGAGGAGGAGAAGAAGAAGAAGAAGAAGAAGAAGAAGAAGAAGAAGAAGAAGAAGAAGAAGAAGAAGAAGAAGAAGAAGAAGAAGAAGAAGAAGAATAGAGAATAGCAGCAGTGCTAGAAGGGAGTGGGGTTTGTAGGAAAGAGGAAGAGGATGAGAAGAAGGAGGAGGAGGAAGAGGACTCTCAGGGCTTGGTGCTTTTCTTTCAGATGTTTCATTACCCAACTAGGTATCATCCTCAGTTTCAGATGACCTTCAGAGTCTCTGTTTTGTCCCACTTTCTAGCTTAGGTGGCTTCTTAATGCACGAACCTGTTGCGTGCAGGACATCTACAGAACATGCAGCCATTAAGAGTGAGGCTGCAACGTCCCTCAAGAATTGCACGTACACCCAGGACAGGGGCCACAGGGTCAATCTACTAGCAGCTTGCTCATCCGTGTACAGGCTGCGGAGATCCCTCAGGTCGTCTCGGTGGCTTTCCAACACAGGTCCAAAGCCCTTGGATTGACCGCCAAGGAAGTCAACTCAAAATACTGGACCTCTCCTCCCCTTCCCCCTGCCTCTTCCACATGGATGGTTGGAGTTGCACAAGGAGGGCTTGGTTGTCAGCTGCGACCTGCTCCTGAATGGAGTATCTTGTTTCGCCCACAAGAACACATCTCAGCAATTCAGGGGGATGAGATGGTGGCCCTGAGGGTGGTGCTCAGCTTCCTCAGAGGCTGGACAACAGGGCACCTTTGTAGTCTAGAAAGAGTTACAAAGATGATTACAGGACTGGAGGCAAATCATGCAATGAACGGTTGCAGAAACTTAGGTATACGCAACCTAGAATTAAGGAGAAACTTCCTAACAGTGAGGACAATTCACCCCGTGGAACGGCTTGCCTTCAGACGTTGTGGGTGCTCCATCACTGGAGGTTTTCAAGAAGAGATTGGACAACCATTTGTCTGAAATTGGTATAGGGTCTCCTGCTTGAGCAGGGGGTTGGACTACTAGAAGATCCATGTTGAGATGTTGAGACCATAGAAAGAGTCCAAAGAAGAACGGCTCAGATGATAATGGTCTAAAGGCTAACCCATATGATCAGGGGTCTTCAAACTTGGCCCTTTTATGACTTGTGGACTTCAACTCCCAGAATTCCTCAGCCAGGCACACTGCCTGAGGAATTCTGGGAGTTGGAAGTCCACAAGTCATAAACGGGCCAGGTTTGAAGACCCCTGCATATGATGAACAATTGAGGGAACTAGGTATGTCTAGCCATTGGAAAGAAGGACGAGGGGTGACATGAGAGTAGACTTCCAATATTTAAGGGGCTCTCTCAGAGAAGAGGGGGTCCACCTATTCTCCAAAGCACCTGAGGGCAGGACAAGAAGTAACAGATGGAAACTAGTCGAGGAGAGATCCAGACAGGGAGAACAGCTGATCAGTGGAACGACTTGCCTCCAGAAGTTGCGGGTGCTCCATCGCTGGAGGTTTTCAAGAAGAGATTGGACAGCCATTTGTCCCAAATGTTCTAGGGTTCCTGCTTGAGGAGGTGGTTGGACTGGAAGACCTCCAAGGTCCCTTCCAACTCTGTTATATTGTATTCTGCATGCTTATCACTTTGTCCAGGTTTTTGCTTGATGGAGACCTTATAAAAACAGCAGTTATCTAACATCTGTCCTGACATCACAAGAAGGTAAGGAGACCGACCACAAATGGTTTAGTTACAGGAAGTGTTAATCTAGCTCAGGGGTCTTCAAACCTGGCCCTTTTATGACTTGTGGACGTCAACTCCCAGAATTCCTCAGCCAGGCACACGTGCCTGGCTGAGGAATTCTGGGAGTTGACGTCCACAAGTCATAAAAGGGCCAGGTTTGAAGACCCCTGTCTTAAAGCATCCTGACTGAGGAATTCTGGGAGTTGAAGTCCACAAGTCTTAAAAAGGCCAAGTTTGAAGACCCTTGTGATAGATGATAGATAGGTGATAGATAGATGATAGAGATAAATAGGCTAGATGGAGAGATAGAGTAGATGGATGAGAGAGAAAGATGATAGATGACAGACAGACAGTCAGATATAATAGACCAAAGGTCTTCAAACTTGGCCCTTTCATGACTTGTGGACTTCAACTCCCAGAATTCCTCAGCCAGGCATGCTGGCTGAGGAATTCTGGGAGTTGAAGTCCACCAGTCATAAAAGGGCCAAGTTTGAAGACCCCTGGCCTAGCTGACCAGTTGTGGTGTCTGTGTCCTAAGATGCCCGTAAATGGAGTCCATCCCATCAGGGAAAGTTGGTAAATGCGCGCATGCGCGCGCGCGCGCGCACACACACACACACACACACACACACACACACACACACACCCATGCTGGTACTCCTTGGAGAAGAGATAGCTTAGTTGACAGAGTTGAGTCTTCAAGAATCCCACTTCCCAAATTATTTCTCCGACATCACTGCTTTCATTTGCTGTTGTTCTTCGTTGTTCTCACTGGCCTTCAGTGAGAACTCAGCGGTGGAAGGATTTTGTTAGTTGTGTACCATTGTGTTATCCTCTCCGTTCATGGCACGCTCCTTGATTGGGCAGTGATCGATCCAGGAAAGATAAAATACAGGTAGTCCTCGACTTCAATGACCACAACTGAGGCCCAATTTTCTGTTGCTAAGTCAGCTTTGCCCCATTTTATGACCTGTCTTGATGCGGTTGTTATGGGAATCGCGGCCGCTGTTAAGTGAGGAACACGGTTGTTAAGTGGATCTGGCTTCCCCTTTTGACTTTGCTTTTCCGAAGGTCGCAAAAGGGGGTCACGTAACTCCCGGGACACGGCAACCGTCATAAGTACGAGTCAGTTGCCAAGTGTCAGTTTTGATCACGTGACCCCTGGGGATGGCTGCAACGGTCGTAAGTGTGAAAAAGGACCACAAGTCGCTTTTTTTTCAGTGCCCTTGTAACTTTGAACGGTCACGAATCCCAAAGGTGTTTTTTTTTTTTCAGGAGGCAACTAGACTTTTTTTTGTTTTTTCTTTGAAGGCCTTTCGCTTCCCATCCCAGAAGCTTCTTCGGTTCTGAAGTACTCCTCCAGGAAGCTTCTTCCAGAACGGAGGAAGCTTCTTGGATGAGAAGCGAAACGTCTTCAGAGAAAGGATGTTTAGATGTCTAGTCTAAAGAAAAGAAGAAATAGGGGAGACATGATAGCAGTCTTCCAGTATCTGAGGGGCCGAGACAAGGCACAGGGGATCAAGTTGTTCTCCAAAGCGCCTGAAGGCAGGACAAGAAGCAAGGGATGGGAACCTATCAAGGAGAGAAGCAACCTGGATTTAAGGAGAAAGTTCCTAACAGTGAGGACAATTAACCAGTGGAACAGCTGGCCTCCAGAAATCGTGGGCGCTCCATCACTAGAGATTTTTAAGAAGAGAGTGGACATTCACCTGTCTGAGATGGTATAGATCAGTGGTGGCGAACCTATGGCAGGGGTGCCAGAGGCGGCACTCGGAGCCCTCTCTATGGGCACACGTGCCGTCGCCCCAGCCTCGTCTCCCCCCACAACCCACTCCTCTCCAGCAGCCCCCCTGGAGGAGAGTCGCCCTCGAGCGTGGCCCACACGGAGCAGTGCAGCCAAGGACATGGCAGCCAGGCAACGTAGACAAGACTCTGCCCTCACACCCCATCACGCAGTTGATGCTGCAGGGCGCAGGCAGAGGGTGTGGCCGCCATGGCGCTGCTGGGCTGCCTGGGCGATCTGCGGCGGGCCCTGGAGGCGGTGAGTGGTCCTGTGGGCAGGTGGGGTGGGGGATGGGGGGTGGAGCGGGGGTGGGGCCAGTTTGTGGGCACTCGGTCTCTAAAAGGTTCGCCATCACTGGTATAGATTCTCCTGCTTGAGCAGGGGGCTGGACTAGAAGACCTCCAAGGTCCCTTCCAGCTCTATTCTATTCTATTCTATTCTATTCTATTCTATTCTATTCTATTCTATTCTATTCTATTCTTATCATTATTCTATTCTATTCTCTATTTCCTATTCTATTCTATTCTATTCTATTCTATTCTTATCATTCTATTCTATTCTATTCTAATCTATTCTTATCATTCTATTCTATTCTATTCTATTCTATTCTATTCTATTCTATTCTAATCATATCATTCTATTCTATTCTATTCTCTATTTCCTATTCTATTCTATTCTATTCTATTCTTATCATTCTAGTCTATTCTATTCTAATCATTCTATTCTATTCTATTCTCTATTTCCTATTCTATTCTATTCTATTCTATTCTATTCTATTCTATTCTATTCTATTCTTATCATTATTCTATTCTATTCTATTCTATTCTAATCATTATTCTATTCTATTCTAGTCTATAATATTCTATTCTATTCTCTTTCCTATTCTATTCTATTCTATTCTATTCTATTCTATTCTATTCTATTCTATTCCATTCTATTCCTTATTCTATTCTATTTTATTCTAATCATTATTCTAGTTCTATTCTATTCTGTTCGGTTCTGTTATCATTATTCTATTATCATTATTCTATTCTATTCTATTCTATATATTTTTATTCAATTCTATTCTATATTTTTTATTCTATTCTATATTTCTATTCTATTCTATTCTACTCTATTCTATTCTATTCTTATTCTATAAACAAGAAAGTCCAGTTGCCTCCTGAAAAAAGCACTTTTGGGACAAGCGTGACCTGGACGGCTGAGAATCTCCATAGATTGGTCGCTAAATGAACTGTTGTTAAGCCGAGGACTACCTGTTATAGGCTGGCGATAGAGATGACCCCAAACGGACTCCAAAGTCAATATTTCCGAGTTGCGTTTTCCTACCCTTGAGGAACTGTTGGTTTTTTTTTTTATTGGAAATCAAAACCTATTTCATGGTGGCTTCTCCGGGGCTTGGCGTCCCAGGGCAAGTTCCTTCTCCTTCCTGGATCACCTGGCCAATGACGGAGGAGGCCCGGGACCTTCTGAAGAACGTTTTTGAGGGGATGAACGTTGGCAATGTCCCCACCACCCTTTCTGTCTTTGTCCTTCCACCCCATCGTCCTCATCCTTCTCTTTGTTCCTCAGTTACTCAGCACATTAAAGAGCTCCTGGAGAGAAAGAGTAAGAAGAAGTCCAAATTGAGAAAAAAACCCAAACCTTATGTTGAAGACCACGATGGTAGGGCCTGAGCTCCCAACTCCTCCTTTAGCAGCTTCTTCTCCTCCTTAGTCTAGTCAACATCTCCCCCTTTTCTGCACCTTCTTGGCCTCTGCTCCATCTAACACGGCTTCCTTCTTCTCCTAGCTGCTAATTTGGGGGGTGCTCCTCTAGATCCTGAATTTTTTTGGGGGGGGATGGAAAGACCCACTGCTGTTCACACTTTCTCCAGCACCTGCTGACCTCAATCTAATCTTCCTAGAATCCTCCTTTGCTCATGGTCAAGGCTGGCTGTGTGCCACAGGTTCCTGTTTGCAAGCATGCACCACCTCACTGGGGGGTGGGGTGATGTGGAGGCTGAGGGTTGTAAAAGGGAATTGCAGTTTTCCTATCCAGGAAAGGGGGGGGGCGACCTCCTTCCATTTGTCCATCATCTGTGTCACGCCAAACGTAGCTACGATGTAGGTTCACGTGCGACATGGCTGCGCACCGTGAACCTCTAGCCCAAATGCAGGATTTGACTGCATGATAAAAAGTTACTTCTGGCAGGGGTCCCCAACCTTGGCCACTTTTAAGACTGGTGGACTTCACCTCCCAGAATTCCTCAGCTGGCTGAGGAATTCTGGGAGTTGAAGTCCACCAATCTTAAAGTGGCCAAGGTTGAAGACCCCTGATTTATGGAGCCCAAGCCATATTATGACGGGCAAAGTTTGATATGCACGACCCAGCTGATGGCAGTCATCTTGACCAGGGGTCTCCAGACTTGACCACTTTAAAACTATGGGAACGTCAACTCCCAGAATTCCTCAAAATGCTGGCTGTGGAATTCTGGGAGTTGAAGTCCACAAGTCTTAAAGTTGCCAAGGTTGGAATCCCCTGATTTATGAAACCCAAGCCATAGTGTGACTGGTAAAGTCATTCTGACCAGGGATCTTCAAACTTGACCACTTTAAGACTATGTGAACGTCAACTCCCAGAATTCCTCAAAATGCTGGCTGCGGAATTCTGGGAGTTGAAGTCCACAAGTCTTAAAGTTGCCAAGGTTGGAATCCCCTGATTTATGAAACCCAAGCCATATTATAACTGGTAAAATTTGAAATGCACAACCCAACTGATGGCAATCATCTTGACCAGGGGTCTCCAAACTTGACCACTTTAAGACTATGTGAACGTCAGCTCCCAGAACTCCTCAGAATGCTGGCTGGGGAATTCTGGGAGTTGAAGTCCACAAGTCTTAACGTGGCCAAGGATGGAGACCTCCGATGAAGAGAACCCAACAGACAGAAAGCAGAGGTGGAGAGCGCTTGCAAAGGGCACCTGGGGTGTAAAGAGGAGGGTGGGGGCAAAGTCTGAGTGTCCACCTGCCTGGTCAAAGGTTGGGTATCCTGGCTAGAAGACAATCTCCCAGGGCCCAGCCCACCATCTTTCAGGTAAGAAACAGACCAGGCCTAACGACGGTATCTCCTTTCTGCTATGGGTCAGAGTTGAAGCCACCGGGGTCCTGTAGAAGTCACTGTGATGTCATACCATGTGTGATCATCTCTTTCTAATATCTGAGAAGGTCCATGGAGGGTGGTGGTGGTGGTGGCTTCATAAGATGTCCCAACTCTAGGCTACCTCAACAAGAGATGCTTCATTTGAGCATCCTGGATGAGAAGATCTCTCTCTTCCTGGGTGCTCTCTGAACTTGGATGTTTTCTTGCAGACGTCTTATGACCCAACTAGGGAGCATCATCAGGGCTAGAAGGGAGTAAGCTTGGGTCTTGTGTATTTTCTGAGCTTGGTTGTTTTTTGGCCAACGTTTCATGACCCAACTAGGGAGCATCATCAGTGCTAGAAGGGAGTAAGCTTGGGTCTTGTGTATTTTCTGAGCTTGGTTGTTTTTTGGCCAACATTTCATGACCCAAGTAGGGAACATCATCAGTGCTAGCTATGTTTTCAGGCTCTGAACAGACGCTAGAAGAAGGCCAGCCTGTTTGAATGAATTAAAGAGAGGGGTTGTGCAAGGTTCAACGCCCTTCCGAGTTGCGTTCGAATCTTGCCTTGTCCTAACAGGCAGAGCATAAGGATTGAATCAATGCACAAATGTCGCCGAGTATAGAATCTCTGTCCTTTGTGCAATGGCGACATGATGTGTGTGACATCACCATGGCACGCTTGTGCACATACACACACGCACACACGCACACACCCCAGATATCTGTAGCATTGAGTATTTGGGCTTTTCTCTTCTGCTTTGGCCCAATCAGCTGCTGTTGGGTCCGGAAGTAGAGCTAGTCACCGAAATGCAGATATTGCTCAACTTAATGAATGCAATCGAACCCCACATTTCCATTGCTAAGTTGCTCAGTGAGTTTTGCCGTGTTTTACGAGCCCCCCCCTTGCCACAGTCGTTTTGCGGCCTTCGAGCGAACCAAGTCAGTGGGGAAGCCGGCTTCATTTAACTGGGGTCCCCGTCTGAACCCCCACAGCGATTCACTTAACAAGCCAGGTCGTGGAAGGATGCTTCACAGCCATCTTGATGAGCCACAGAAGTTTTGGCCTCACCTGTGGTCGTAATTCGAGGACTACCTGTGTTCTGGGTTTTTTTTCCCCTCTGCCAGTGTTCTCTCCCAGCCTAAGTGAGTCCTTGTTCAGCTCCCAAGGAGCTTTTATTATTCACAGACCTGAGTCAATGTCCAAGACAAACAAACACAGTCCACAGAAACTCGATTCCTCAACACGAACGGTTGCCTTCGGCCACCAGCACCTCCCACACCTTCCCTTTTATTATGCAGCCCAGGCGTGGCTTCCTAATGCCATCTCCTTTGCCTTTGGAGCCGCCCCATTGCATCCCTTTGCCCTACTCCAGTGGCGAACGTATGGCACGTGTGCCAGAGGCGGGACTCAGAGCCCTCTCTGTGGGCACGCGTGCCATACTCCGGAGATGGCAACCGTCTCTCTTCAACCAGCTGCCCGCTAACTCACCGAGGTCCCACGTGGTCGGATGCATCCCAGCATGGCTGGTTTCCCTCCCCCCCCCGTCCCATCCCTCCTGGCCTCGCATGCTCTCCTTTTCCCGGGCACGACCCACTGCATTGCCTCCTCAGCTGTCGGCCATCCGTCCGGCTCAGAGGCGGCTTCTCTGAACTGCTAGCGGTGGGCTGCGGAGGCCCAGAGTGCGGCGGTCGAGGGGCCAGCTGGCTGTGGCTGCTGACGGACACTGTCAGCCCCCATGCGCTCGCTGGCCTCTGTGTGCGGGGGCCGATGATGTCAGGCAGCAGCCGCCCCGGCCCCTGCCTTGCCTTGCCCTGCGACAATGGCACCCCTGCCCTGCCTCACCTCACCCCACAGGACGAGCCTCCTGCCCACTGCCCCACCTGCCAGAGACCCCCTGGATCTCCCCACCCCTGACCAGCCCCCATAGGCATCCCTCCCCACGAGCAACATCGAGGTGACCACGCCCACCTTGGCCACACCCACCCAGTCTGCCATGACCGCCACGCCCACCTGGCACCCGGCGATAAATAAGTGGGTTTTGGGTTGCACTTTGGGCCCTCGGTCTCTAAAAGGTTCGCCATCACTGCCCTACTCTCTTTGCCTGCCGGCGCTTTCATGCATCCGGGATTTGTCCCAGCTGTTCTTCATCACTGTCCAACTCAGGCTCCCAGCACAGCTGTGTCTCAGCCTGAGCGTGAGTAGAGGGGCCAGGCTCCTCGTCAGATTGTAAGTCTTGCAGCTCCTTCCTCTGACTCTGATGTCACTCCAGGCCCCTCCTCTGAGTCCTCCAAGTCCTCGGACTCAGCTGCCGGGTCCACTGGCTGGCGAGCAATCACAACAACCAGCCTTATAAGGAGGGTTTGTAAAGGTGGGGTTGCAGACAAACTCTCTCCTGGGTTCTCATTCATTGCCCAGGATTGGCACATGATGTTAATTGCGACAAGGATGCAATCTGCCCTTTCCAGACAAGACCCTATTTCACAACTGATGCAAAGGGGGGTGGTGGAGGAAATGAGCAAAAAGCATAATTTTCGCCTTTTATCCCCGGGATTTTTTTTTTCCCCCTGGAAAGCTGTGTCTTTCAATAAAGGAGTGTGTCAGGTGCGTGGAAGAGAGAGAGGGTGGATCAAAAAAAAAAGGTGACTTTTTTGACCTACCTAGACCCACATCCCGGGCCTTCCTGCTTCCCCCTAAAACAAGGGCCGATTTGAATATTTTGAGGAAAGCCGAGCGGCTGCAGCCGAAAAGTGCGTTTATTAAAATTCGGTCGCACGTGGGGTGTGTGTGTGTGTGTGTTTCCCTCCACACAACTTCTACCCCAGGGGTAGGCAACCTTGGCTCTTTTATGACTGGTGGACTTCAACTCCCAGAATTCCTGAGCCAGCCATGCTGAGGGGAAAGGGAGAGGTTTCCAAGCTGAGCCATGCTGGCTCAGGAATTCTGGGAGTTGAAGTCCACCAGTCATGAAGGGGCCAAAGTTTTCCCCATGCTAGCTCAGGAATTCTGGGAGTTGAAGTCCGCCAGTCATAAAGCGGCCTAGGCCAGAGGTAGGCAACCTCGGCTCTTTTATGACTCGTGGACTTCAACTCCCAGAATTCCTGAGCCAGCATGGGGGAAACTTTGGCCCCTTCATGACTCGTGGACTTCAACTCCCAGAATTCCTGAGCCAGCCATGCTGAGGGGAAAGGGAGAGGTTTCCAAGCTGAGCCATGCT